>NC_077228.1:136758194-137058194 GCF_027887165.1 Monodelphis domestica | reverse complement strand
GCTTCCTTGCCCTCTGAATGCTTGATGAGATTAAGCCCAGATGAGTTGAACTTGCAGAGCTGGATGTGCCCTGATTCCAAAACCTCGGGAAGGAGGAGGGGGCAATATGGAATGTCTCTGCTGCTGACACTAGGTTGCCTGCTCTGTGCTTCTTCTGCAACTGCTTCCCCACTGCCTGTGTTCGATGCTCTGAGCCTGGCACAGCTTTGCCTGCAAGGTACTCCCTTCAGATCAGTACCCTTGCCCACCTGGAGGTTCCAGCTACTGCTGGAGGCTCAGTGCTCTAGGTGGGGGAGGGGTCCTGGGACCTTCCTTCTTTCTTCCCCTTAAACCTGAGTGTTCTCAAATTCAGGCTTGGGGGGGGGGGGAGTACCTTTTAAGTTGAGTCCAGCAGGAGGGTTCCTTAGCTGTGTCCTGTTGTTAGGCTTGATTTTTAGGCCCCTATGAGCATTTAGTTTGTAATTGGTAAGGAAGGGTTTTCAGAGGTCTGAACTTTTATTGCCTCTACACCGCCATCTTGACTCCGCCTCCTATAATTCTTAAAAAAAATTTTTTTTCCAATTACATGTATTAAATTTCCACATCAGTTCCAAAGTTATAGGATCCAAACTGTCTTCCTTCTTTTCTTTCCTCTGTGTTCCCAGAGCTGGCAAGCAATTTAATCTGGGTTATACATGTATTATCACACAAAATGTTTCTGTATTGTTTATTTTTGTGACTTATAAAAGCAAACCCCCAAAATATATACCCAAATAAACAAGTGGAAAATCATCTGCTTTCATCTTATTTGCTGCAATTCTTAAAAGAATGCTCGAGTTCTTGATGTAGGCACTGTCTCCAGGGATTGCAACTCCGTTGTAGACAATCTTCATCTGGTGGTCAGATCAGCAAAACCCCAAACAAAAATCTCTGCCTTCTCTGAGTTGATTACAAAAGGTAAATTTAAGAGAGCATTAACCACTGGGATGAGACAGCAGAGAAGGCTTCACATAATGTGGGGGGCATGTGAGCTGATCCTAGAAAGAAAATGGGAGGGGCAGCTAGGTATCTCAGTGGATAGAAAGCCAGACCTGGAGACTTGGAGAATTTAGGTCCTCCGTTCAAATATGGCCTCAGATATTTCCTAGCCATGTGACCTTGGGTAAATCACTTAACCCGAACTGCCTAGCCCTTACCACCCTTCTGTCTGGGAACTGATATTTATAATTGATTCTAGAACAGAAGGTAAGAGTTTAAAAAGAAAAAAAAAATGGAGGAAAATGGAAAGCCCATTCCAGACACAGGTCAGTTCGTCTTAAATTGGACTTGGTGGCCCCTACTGCAGAGCTAGTGTTCTGCTGGTATTATCTTTTCCATTTGTATCTGATCTAGTTTTCAGGACCCTCCTTTCCATAAGATAGGTACTAAGCGCTTTTTCATTATTTCATTCACAGGGTAGCATTGGAATAAGATTTTACTGGATTTTCAATATTTTTAAAGTAAATTTTTATTAAAATTTTTTACATCAAAATTTTTCTTATCTAAGTCCCCTTCCTCCATTCCCCCTTCCAGGGAGCCCTTTGAAAAGAATACTTTTTAAAGAGAGGAACTTTTTAAAATCAGTGAAATCAACCAATACGCCAAAAAGGCCAAAAAGTGTCCTAAGAGTACACAGCTGTAGACTTCTCACTTCTGCAAAGGAGTTGGCTGTGGCTATTTTCTCATCTCTTCTTTGGAGCCAGGCTTGTTCTTTGTAATTTTGTGGCGTTTACTTTTGTTCTGGGATTCTTTCCATGTCTTGACTTTGCTTCATTCTGAATCAAATCCTGTAAATCTTTTCATGCTTCTCTATAGGTATGGTGTGCATTTCTCACCACAGAGTAATATTACATTCCACTTCTTTGCTACTACAAAATGTTCTGTTATACATGTCTTGGCGTATGTGGGGACTTTTATTTTATTTTTAATTTTTATCAGAGACCTCCTGTGGGGGTGGGGGTGGGGATAAGCTTAGCTGTAGAATCATTAAGAGTTAACTAAATGGTGAAGTGATTTAAACTAAGTCATTGACCGGAAAATTTGTTTTTCCCTGGGGAAAGTAGAAATCAGAAATGAGCTTTCCTGTGAAGGTGGCAGCTCAGAACCAAAACAACATACAGTCAGGATCCATGAGAAAGTAACTCCCTTGCTAATAAGCATCCAGGCTAGTGTCAGATAGACAAGGAATGCCCTGTACCCCGCACCACTGACTAATATAGCTGCTACATGATGTCTGCTTGCTCCATCAAGGTTATGTCTCCTAATGAACATTGTTTGCTTTGTATCTTGCACCCTATAAAAACTGCATTGTAATTTCAGTCCGGTGCAACTTTCATTAGGAAGGTTTGCCCTGGTCAGTAATAAATAAATATTGATTCCATTAATTTGAACTTCTGGGTGTCTGGATTTGCTTTATGAAGAGCACCACTTCAGTGGTGCAATGGATAGAGCATTGGGCCCAGAGCACCGAAGACCTGAATTCAAATCCAGTCATCCTGGGCAAATCCCTTAACTTACCTGTCTTGGATTCCTCAACTGTAAAACAGGGATAATAGTACTTACTTCTCAGATATGTTTTAAGGATACAGTTAAGATCTTTGTAAGCCTTAAAGTGTTACAGAAATGCTGGTGATTATCATTATTTCTGGGTCAAAGAGTCACTTTATTTACATAATGCCACACTGCTTTCCTAAATAGTTGTACTGATTCACAGCTCCACCATCAATGAACTGGTAGTACCTTCCAGAAAACCCTCCAACATCGACTATTCCTTTCTTTTTTTGTGGATATGAAGTTATATCTTTCGGTTGTTGTTTCCCCTTCATAATTACATGTACAAACAATTAAAAAAATTTTTTTTGAAGTTCTAAGACCTTTCCCTCTCTCCTTCCTTTCCCCCCTTATTGAGAAGGCAAGCAAATTGATATCGTCATATATATGCTATCATGCTAAACATTTCCATATCAAGCATGTTGTGAAAGAAAAACCCTCCCCTCAAAAACCACCAAAAAATAAAGTAAAAATTTGTAGGCTGCAATAAGCATTCAGACTCCATCAGTGGATAGCATTTTTCATCATAAAGCCTTCAGAATTGTTTTGGATCTTTGTATTGCTGAGAATTGTTAAGTCATTCACAGTTGATCATTGTACAATATTGCTTTTATTGTGTACAATGTGCTCCTGATTCTGCTCACTTCGAACTTTCATCATTTCATGTAAGTATTTCCAGATTTTTCTTTTCTTTTTTGAAACCCTTACCTTCTGTCTTGGAGTCAATATTGTATATTGGTTCCAAGACAGAAGAGTGGTAAGGGCTAGGCAATGGGGGTTAAGTGATTTGCACAGGGTCATACAGCTGGGAAGTGTCTGAGGCCAGATTTGAACCCAGGAACTTCCCATCTCTAGGCCTGACTCTCAATCCACTGAGCTACCCAGTTCCCCCCCCCCTACCCCCCAGGTTTTTCTGAAAGCATCCTGTTCCTCATTTTTCATAGCACAATAGTATTTCATCACACCTATATACCACAAAGAAGCAAAACCAGAAGAACATCAGTTAGATCAATTAACATCTCCACCATCTCATCTGTGCATTAGTCTCCCAATTTTCCCACATTCCCTCTAACATTTGTCATTTCCTTTTCTATCATATTAGCCAATCTAAATAGATGTGAGATGGTACTTAAAAATTGTTATAATTTTCATTTCTATAATCAGAGGTGATTTAGAGCATTTTTTCATTTGACATAAACAACTGATTTCTTCTTCTGAAAATTTCCTGTTCATACTCTGACCATTTATCAACTGGGGAATGGCTTGTATTCTTAGAAATCTGACTCAGTTCTCTTTATATTTGGGAAATGAGACCTTTATCAGCGAAACCTGGTGTCAATTTTTTCTCTATCTTCTACTTTCCTTCTAATCTTAGCTGCTTTGATTTTGTTTGTGCAAACCCTTTTTAATGTAATCAAAATTATCCATTTTATGTCCTGTAGTGTTCTATCTCATTTGGTCATAAATTCTTTCCTTATCCAAAGATCTGAAAGGTAAAGTATTCTATGTTCCCATAATATGCTTATAGTATCACCCTTTATATCTAAATCAGGTACCCATTTTGACCTTTTTATACAGTATGAGATGTTGGTCTATATTTAGTTTCTGCCAACCTGTTTTCCAGTTTCTGGGTTGCTTTGATTTGTATTTCTTTTAGTGATTTGGAGAATTTTTTTCACATGCTTGTTAATTGTTTGTAATTCATTTAGGAATTATTTTTAAAAAACCATTTGTTCATATAATTTTATCACTTATCTACCAGGAAATGGCTTTTGGTCTTACATATTAACAATTAATTGTCTATCAGATAAAAAACCTTTGGGAAATTTGTTACTTTTGCAGTAACTGATTGCTTCCCTTATTATTCTATATGCATTAATTTTGTTTATGGAGAAACTTTATAATATCATGTAATCAAACATATCTATTTTATCTTTTATAATTTATCTATTAAGAATATATCTCAAATCCATATTTCTGTGATCTGCTTCTCTTCTAATATTTTTGTAGCATAATCTTTTTAATATTAAGGTCATGTATATATTTTGAATTTATTATGGAATGTGGCACAAGATATTGGTCCAAGTTGCATTTTTGCCCAGAGGTTTTCCTTAAGTAATCATTGTTTTCCTATTTATCCAATTGGCTGAGGGCTACCTGTTTTTTACATCTCTTGAGTTAAGAAAGGTTTTTAGGTATTAAAATATAATTATCCAAAAATATTAAAAAAACAAACAAAAACCCAAACTATTCTTAGCTGGGGCTGGATTTGTCCTTCAGGTGGTAGCTTCCTGATCCTGGTGTAGTCTGTTCCATTAATCTACTTCTATTTTTATCCAATACCATGTGGTTTTGAAGACTGCTGCTTTAAAATAATAGTCTGAGGTCTAGAAGTGCTATTCTTCCTCCAAATCTACTTCTTTTCATGATTTCTTTTGCTATTCTAGGCCCTTTGTTTCTCCAAATGAATTTTGTTATGATTCTATCATGTTCTATAACACTAATATGCTGGGAATTAATACTTTAGGGATCTTTGGTATTGGTGAGAAGAATACCATAAAGACACGGTTTTGCCCAATAAAAGTATTTATTAAAATTATTAGCTCAACAGAAGTATTCCTTTGATAGTTTGATTGGAATAGCATTAAAACTATCAATTAACTTTGTTAGCATTGTTATTATATGAGCATGGCCTAGGCATGAATACTGCATATTCCTACAGTTTTTCTTAAGGAGTAGTTTGCAATTTGTACAAATATTTTGTGTACTTAAATGATTTTCCATGTCTTATGGATTTTGTAGTTATATTGAATTGTATTCCCCTTCCTATTATTGCTTTTTGGACTTTATTCTATAGAAATGTTGATTTTTGTGAAATTGTTTTGTAGTCTGCTACTTCCCTAGAGTTGGTAATAATCTCAATTGGTATCTTTCTTCATTCCCCAGGACTTTCTAACAAAATCATCATATTAGCAGATGGGGTGATTTTTATCTCCTCTGCCTATCTTCATGCCTTTTTTTTCTTATTGGTATGACTAGCATTTTTAGAACTATATAAAGTAATAGTGGGAAGAGTGAGCATCATTGCTTTAATGCTATACTTATTAGGAAAGCTTCTGGAGTAGCCCATTGCATGTGATGTTTTTGGTTTTCAATATTTATGTTAAAAAGGGTCACTCTGCTCTTGTCGGGTATTTAGCATAAATAGACTAATGCATTTATTGATAATCATGTGGTTTGGGATGTTTTCGTTTTTTAATATTATGAATTATGTTGTTTTCCTAATGGTACATATCCAACTTGGTCATGATGATTTCTTTGAATTGCTGTAGTCTGTTTGACAGGATTTTTGAGTTGATGTTCTTTAATGATATTGGGCTATAGTTCTTCTTGGTCAACATGGTTTAAGAATTAGGACTATATTTGCCTCATAAAAGGAATCTAATAGAGTACTTCCTTAGTTTTTGAGAATGATTTATGTAGTATTGGTACTATTAAAAAAAAAAAACAACAACCCTTACCTTACTTCTTAGAATCAATATTGTGTATTGGTTCTAAGGCAGAAGAGAAGTAAAGCTAGGCAGTGGGGGTTAAGTGATTTTCCCAGGGACACACAGCTAGGTGTGAAGCCAAATTTGAACTCAGGACATCCTGGCTCTGACCACTCTCTGTCCATTGAGCCACCTAGCTGCTCCTGTTCTTTTTTTTTTTTTCAATTTATTTATTTAGAATATTTTTCCATGATTATATGATTCATGATCCCCACCCCTGCTCTTTCCTCTGCCCTCCCAAAGCTGACAAGCAATTCCATTGGGTTCAAAACCTATTTCCATGTTATTCATATTTGTAGTAGAGTGATGCCAAAAGCCCAATCATATCCCCATGATTGGGGTGATTGATCCTATGTTTTTCTTCTGCATTTCTGTTCCCACAGTTCTTTCTTATAAGTTCCTCTGGATTGTCCTAGGTCATTGCATTGCTGCTAGTAGAAAAGCCCATTACATTTGATTGTGCCATAATGTATCAGTCTCTGTGTACAACATTCTCCTGGTTCTGCTCATTTTGCTCTGCATCACTTCCTGGAGGTTGTTCCAGTTCACATGGAATTCTTCCAGTTCATCATTCCTTTCAGCACAATAGTATTCCATCACATATACCATAATTTGTTCAGCCATTCCCCAATCAAGGGACACCCTCTCATTTTCCATTTTTCTTTTGCTACCACAAAGAGCGAGGCTATAAATATTTTTGTACAAATATTTTTCCCTATTATCTCTTTGGGTTTCAAACCCAGCAGTGGAATGGCTGGATCAAAGGATGGCCCCTGTTCTTTAAAATGTAGTAGAATTTTAAGAAGCCATTAAGATCAGGAGTTTTTTTTTTCTTTGATAGTAGAAGTTGAATACCCTAAGACATTTATAAAGTGTTTTACATTATATGGCCCAACAGATATCAAATACTTGTTTGCAACTCCAAATATGTTAAGAGTCAATAATTTGGAGACCTTCTGGATACTTGTCGCAGGAGTATTATAAAATAAGGACACAATTTTGCCCAATAAAGGTATTTAATGAACTCTAGGAAAACTTATTAACTCAACCCTTGAACATTTGTCTACAAAAGCGTGAATACTGTAAGTGGAAGCCTATGGTCATGTGCAATAAGTAACAATGGAGATCCCTAGCATGTAGACCTATTAAAAATGATTCCTATATAATGGAAATAGAACCCTTAATCAGTCTAAAAACATAAGATAGACTTATTTTTTGGAAAGAAGAGGTTAATAGATTAATAATATTTGTCCCAGCTACAATGGGGCCTTTCATATGAGTGACCAGTGGCCTTCCAACTCTTTGTTGAGAGAGAAGAGAAAAAGCAAAGGAAATGCTAGCTGGCTGATTCTCTGTCCACCAGAAAAATAGCCTTTTTACTTTTGCCCAGAGATTGTTATCAGCCACAGTTCTCCTTACTGCATCTCCAGAAGAGAGCTAAGTCAGAGAGACAGACATAGACACAGAGCCCTACACTCTTGGTGAATCAAGTGAGAAGAAGAAAAGATCATGAAAACAAGGTCAAACTTCTCTTTCTCTGCTCAATACAAGGAGGAAGAAAAGAGCAGGGCCAAATGGCAATTGGTTTCATGGTTTAACAGAAGGGAAGGGAACAGTGAAGAGAAGATCCAGAAGCTTGGATCCACTATTGCTTGTTGAGTCCAATCACATGTTCTCACTAGTGGTCCTTGCTAGGATCCAAGGTTGTTCTTTAGCTACTTCACTGAGGATGAACTGATAGTTGATGCTAAGCTATGCCAGCCCTGAAAGTTCATGGAGCTGTTTTCTCCTCTTCTGAGGAAGGAGTCAATTTTGAATCATGGAGAACCTACCCAGCACTCAGTGGAAAGTTGTCTCCTTAATCCAGGCTATGTTATACTCATCACCCTTGAAATGGCTGGATCCCACCAAACCTGGCTGATTAATTCTGTGGATACTTCCTCCTTTCATATCTAAATAACTAGAACAAGTCAGTTGTTAACTATGCCATTGTCAAGGATAGCTGCATTGAAGAAGCCTCTTACATCACCCTTTTGGCAGGCTGATGATGATTTCTGTTACCATGCACACTGCAATTGACTAGCAGGTGAGCTCCTAGGACCTTGGGAGATAGGCTGGTCTGAGACCCCTTCCCTCCTCTCAGGGGTGTGTCAATGGGTCAGTCATGCCGACCACTCAAAAGTTATCTGTGCATTGGTGACCTTCTGAATATAAGGACAGGAATTTCCTGCTAGTAGGAAGACTAAGAGAAAAAAGATACAGTTACTTTTTATTAACAACAATCACAATCTTAATTTTACACATGAAAAAAATTAACATGGCTTTTAATAGCCTTGGCATTTTATGGTTACATTCATTATTCTAGTCCGTGCTTATTGATACTCTAGGTTTCATTAATTCTCTTAGAATCCTTCCCAAAGAACAGCACAGCCTTATAATATTTTCCAAAACACATGAACAAAAACATTTAAAAAGTACAAACATAAACTTGCAAACAAAATAGGAAACGTGTTTTTGCTCCCAATTTAATAACATTAATTCACTTGAATGCAGCTCCAAATTAACTCTAGGGACAAAAACTACAGCCTGCTTGTTTTTCCCCACTTTTGGCATTCCATCTGATTGTATTAAAAAACCACTACACAATATAGTTACTAATATTCTTGCAACAAGCCAGTTACAAAGGCTTCATTGATTAGTATCCACAACAAAGATCAGTGATCAGCCATTCCATAGGCAATAGTATCAACTAGATGCATTTATAATTTAGTTTGTTTTAAATTCGAATCCAAACAACCTTATATTTAACTACTCTGTACCTATTTATATTTATTTTGCAATTTCTATACTTGTTTCCCTTTGGAATGTAAGTTCCTTATGTTGCTCCTCTACATCCTTACATAAGAATTTTTTTGCTTCCTCAGCACCTAGCACAGTACTCAAAACTGATAGACTCTATAATTTTTTTTATTAAAATATCAAACTATTCATTTGTGAAAGGATGGGATAAAATTCCTTAGATAAGTCTACTGTATATGCATGAAAATACACATATGTGTCTGTTGTGAAGATTAAATTAACTCTTCCCCTGCCCATTTTTAGATTTAATCACCAAAAGCATATACACCCCACTTACACTTGAGTGGGGGAGGTCTGTGACCCACATGTGTGATAGTGGGTGATGAATCAGAATCGACTGACTGCCTCCTGGGCAGTCCTATGCAAAGCTTTAGCTGTAATTGGTACACATAAAGTGGAGGAAAGTCACAGGAAGTGACAAAAAGGAATGATCTTTAAAAATGCCAAGAACTTCCTTTGAGGCTCCTTTGGTCTTTTCTTGGACTTGACTTTGGAGGAGCTTGGGCTTGAGATCTCAGACTGCATCCCTTTGGACTGATACGTGGTGAGTGAAAAAGGCTGACTCCTCTCCTGGATATTCTGAAGGGACTAGCCTCAAGAGAGACCTACCCTCTTGAGAGAGGCACCCAGCATCCCCAGGTCCTTGGCTCAAGGCTGAGGCCCCTCTGGCTAAGGACTAACTAGCCCCGACTGGAGCAAAATATTTAGTGCTTAGGCTAGATAGCTTACCTTATCCTCTCTCTGATTTTCTTACTTTCACTCTTTCTATATTTTATAAATAAATTGTTAAAGTAAATCTCCTTGGAATTTCATAAAATTCCTGGGGATCTTACTCTTGAATAATCCAGTCCAACCATTTATATAAATCCCCCACATTTGTACCCCTTACACTGTCTATAGACACACACACACACACACACACACACACACACACACACACACACACATATTTGGGGGAATGGTCAAAATCTGAATGTAGATAGTTGCCAAATGGTCATACAGCCTTTATGTATCAGAGGCAGGACTTAAACTCAAGTTTTTAAAGCTCTAAGGCCATCCTCTCTGATAGATCATGCATCCAACCCAACCACTTCCGTGCCTTCTTCTCTCCAACCACTCTATTGTAGCCTTTGGAACTGCCTATTATAAATGCAATCTCCGTTTTTGTCTTGGATCTCTTCACTTCATACTTCTTAAAAGCTTATGCTGATAGAAATCTGGTCTTTCTAAGATGCCATCATTTCTTGTGTGTCCTTTCCAATATTGGGAGAGAGAACTGGGCCAGAAGGAGGAATTATACTCCATGCTTCTCACTCTCCTTTTACCACCATCAATTAGCAGCTTATCCCTTTGGGAGTCACTAACTTTAAGTCCTAATTTCAGCCATCTCCAGACCTCCATGCCTTTCTCCTTCCTTTCTCAAAGAGTTAGGTATGTGACTCACAACTTTGCTTTCTATTCCATCCTCCACCTCCCCTAGTTACTGAGCCCTCTGTATATGTCTATGCTCCCTCAAACACCTGAAGTCCCAAGTCATCAACCTTCCACAAACCTTTGGATTATATTTTCATTCTATCTCAGACATATACAAGGCTGGATATCATTTTGATATGACCACTCATAACTGACCCACCTCTGAAAATGGAATTCTTCTGACCAATATCATTCAATTTCTTTTTCCTTCTTACTCCTGCTTTTTATTCTTACTAGGATTTCTAAAGTCAATCCACTCCTCCCAGTTCTCCCAGTTTTTTTCCCTTGCTGTAATCTTCCTTCTTCTTCCTTCTTGATTCTATGAGCAATTCAACCATAAACTATTAGCCATCTTTGAATCCCTTGACTCTTTATACTGTTGATAGATATGTTTTGCCAAATACCAACTTTGAATTGTTCTCTTAATTTTCATTCCCTGTGTTCGTGAGCTTCTGAACACTCCTGGACATAGTCACATAGCCACCCCGACTGGATTCATTTCAAATTAGCCCCAGATTGCTAAAATAAGACCCAGACATTTCAAGAGGCCCTACCTGGTTCACAGAGTCTTGAGAAGAACTTCCCAAACTATATATGATTCTTGGGCTATACTGTTCATAGGCTCAGTTTGTTTTGGGGATTCCATGGATTTGAGATTGATACTTTTGCCCAAGTTTTGGGGTTCCAGACAGAGGAGGTAGAGAAGTGAGGTTGAGGTCTGAGGAACCAAGTATAGGAATTGAAGAAATGAGAGGAAAGACAGGCAAGGCAAGCATGTGGCAGGAATGAATTAGAGCTGAAACCAGATGGATTAGGTAGTTGTAACAGGACATCAAAGAAAGAGGTCCTTTCTTCCTCCTACTTTTCTATATCACAGTGTTTGGAAAATTTCCAACTAGAATGAAAATTCAATCCCTTTCTTGAACTCCCAACCTTAGGCCAGTTGGGAATGGGGTGAAAGGGGAGATTAAAACATGATCTTGGTTGCCATCTCCATTAGATCTTTCAGTATTTTATTAGAATATTCAAGTACCTCTGTTATTTCATGCTGTTTTTAAGTTATGTGGCTACTAACTGATTTCTGTCTAAGCCTATAGGTTTGTAGTGAAGATTGAGAGAGGAATTCCCCCAGTTTTATTCCAGACTGGATCCTGAATCAATTGGAGAGTTTCTCACAGTTTTGGTAAATTACTGTAAATGTTCCAGAGTATACCCTCTAGACTGCCTTTAAATCTAGAGGCAGAGGATAAATAAGAAGTTGAGTCTTGAGCAGAGAGTGGTGAAGGTCTCATTACTTCTGAGTTCATTTGAAAATCCCTGCTCATGTTCTCACCTTACTGCAGGTGGGAGGGAGCTGCTCTTGTCTGGAGTCTTTTATTATTTTTTTTTCTCCTTGGATATTCTGTCTCTCAATACCAATCAACTGTACTTCATAGGATTTCAAATGCAAAATGACTGCCATTGCAGCTTGTGCTTAATGTATTGAGCTAGGTATTTGATGATGTTGATATGTGTGTGATATGATAGTTTGCTATTATGATAGCTGATATATATATATGTATATATATATACACACATAGTTCTGTGCATGACACTTTTCTATCACCAATTTGCATATTTATTGGGGTTTTATTTAGTCCAAGTTAATTCCATATGATTAGTGCTTCACTATTTCATTGCTATATGATACTGAATGTCTAAGCTTAGTTTAACATTTTTGGTCTGCTGAATATAATTTTTATTTTATGCCCACTTGAAAAACTGGAGACTGACATTAGTGAATATATTATTGTGGGGTGGGTGTAGAGAATGTAGATGTCTCTTGATATTTGGAATAGAATTAGATTAACATTAATTCAAACGTATAAAAACAAGAATATTACAAGATTATTGGAAGGATCTATAAAATATGTGAAGAGTTACAAGCCATAATAGAGTCAGACAAGGAAAAACCACTCAGTGTTTTTTTGTTTGTTTGTTTGTTTTGTTTTTTCTTTGTATTTTGTGAAGTTAGAGATCCATTCAATCATTCAAAGGTTCCCAGTACAGTAAAGGCAAGAGATATTACTTAAAAATTTGTCTTCAGGCTGCAATCTGAGGTGGAAGAGTTGATTAAAAAACTGGATTTTTGGGGTGTGGTGGAATGTAGGGCAGAGGAGTCTTGCCAGTAGAAAAATTAAACATACTGTAACCGTGAAAATGTGGGTTTCCAAGACTGTGAATTGCCCAAACTGTAAAGATAATTTTTAGTGTCTTGATTGAAATAAAAAATAAGTGGTCGCCATGGGAAAATTCCCAAATATGAAATACCCAAGTCAGCTGGGTTTTATGGAGATTTTAATTAATACAAATGAAGGAATTAAAGGAAGAGAGAGAGAGAAAAAAAGAAAATAGTAGAAGGGGCCTAGGCCAAATGGCCTAGGCCTGAGCCTTAAGAGAGACTAGTCAGTCTTTATCACTCATCACAAGATCGTCCCAAGCAAGCTCTAGTGTTTAGAGAGACCCTCCAATTCAGCTTCCAAACTGAACTCAAATTGTAACTGAATTCAATTGTCCTGAACTTGTTCCTTCGCTTCTTTTTAAAGAGATTTTTTCTCTTATGTCACCTCCCCTAAATTTTCACATCTACCAGTCACAGTAGATGCTTTTCCCAGGATTGCCCATTCCTAGTTCTTATCTTCTTTTGTTCTCACCATTTTCTGGTTAAATAAAAACTTCACACCTCTTTTGTTAAGCTTGCCTTTTGTAAATTGCTTGACCTTTTAGTGATTAATTTAGCCTTTATAGGTATTTAGCACCCTTTTGTATTGGATCTAAAAATAGACCACCTAGCTTAGGATTTTTGCTTCACTATAAGTATGATTTGGGGACTTTTCATTGTTCAATCAGGAATTTGCAACTTTATCTTCCCCTAAGGCACTGTCTGAGCAGGGTGGAGTAATTTTAAAGTTCTCAATACATTCCTGATCAAGTACCTCCATTGTAGAAAATGAGGAATTTTGCTTAACCAAATCTTCTAAGGTACAGTCTGAGCAGTTTTAAGATTCACAATACCTAAATTATAGATAGCTAACATATAGGTGTGGCCTCTGAGGGCTCTTCAAATTCTCTACAGGTAGTGTTGAGTCCTATACCACAGGGATATTATAGGTCCAAACTAAGAATCTTCTCAGGAAAGGTCCTTTGTCCCCTGGACTACAACTGTAGAAAGTCTAATTCATTCATGTGACAGAATCATGGCCACATTGGTACCAATTTAGTTTAAAAAGGATAAGACAAATTGATAGAAAACTTGAAAGGATCAGCTTTAGTAAGTGTGCAAGGTTTGAAGACTACATGCCCTGTACTCATATGGCAAGGATGATTAGAAAGGCTCTTTGTAGGAGGTAGGACATAAAACAAGTTGATGTTACATTTATTGAATCTGTCATTCAGTCCATGAGAATAATCAACTATAGAGACAGAGAGAGAGAGAGAGAGAGAGAGAGAGAGAGAGAGAGAGAGAGAGAGAGAGAGAGAGAGAGAGAGAGAGAGAGAGAGAATAGTAAAACCTAAGTAAGTAGATGAGATTAGTTAGGCTGGAATAAGGACACTTCTGCACTACTGTATAACCAAGAGCAGAAGCTGCACCTAAGTGATCTTAAATTTCAGTAGGAGTGCCTAGATTTGGGACAGCTGCTAGAAGGGGTAAGTCTGATGGAAGATGATCTCAGTATTATAAAAGGAGTCAAAAGTTGGAAAAACCCAATTTTGACTAGAACAGAGCCATCTTCTTATCTATAGATCATGAAAGCAAAACAAAGGAGATGCCCTGAAAATAAAGATTCAGAGGCTGGGAGAACTAGAATCATGCACAAAAGTATCATCTCAGAAAGACAAAAAGCAAAGAAATGGAATAACATCCAAATGCAAGTACAGTCCCAGCAAGATAGGCAGAATGATTTTCTGTCTCAAAAAGGTGGATTAGGTGGCCAAAAATATATTAGGTGCTCATGAGAGGAGAATTATGTCTTGGTTTAGAGGAAGCTGATGCCTGAAGAATAAGTACTGGGAAACAAAGGAAGATACTGGTATGTTCACATTCTCTAGTAAGACTATCAGCATCGACTGGAACCAATTCCAACCTCTTAAAGTACTGATAAGTTACAAAGTAGAAACTGATACCTGCAATACTTTGACTACCCATGGAGTTATGCAGAAGCCTATAGGAAGAAGCAAGCAATAGTAAGTCAACATCATTACATGGCTCTTCCAACTTAGAAGTGGATCCTGATGTGTTCAGTTTGGGTGACTCCCCACTGCTGAAAGAAAGGTAGGATTGGTTCATGTAGAAGTTCAGCAAGAGGACAGGGATGTTGTCCCTGAATAAATGGGATGTGGGATGTGCTGGAGGAACAACTCATAGAATCTGTCTTACTGATTCTCTATTGTTCTGGAGACAATCTGGCAACATTCCTTTATCTGTAATGGAAGACCTCCAAAACCATCTGTAAAAACTGATGACATCATCATGAGAGGCCACAACCTGTATGAATCACCAGTAGCAGTGTTACAGAAGAAGACTGGGAAGATACAAATGACTGTAGATGACCAGACTCTGAACAAGAGAACTAAGTGTATCTGTATTTCATGCCAAGAATTCAAGATGCTTTGGATAATCTGTCAGGCAGTCAGTGGTTATTGGTGTTGGATTTATGTAGTAGATATGATCAGATTCTTATGATAGAGGAAAAAAGGAGGATAATTTTCATCTTCCCTACTTGATTTTTACCAGTATGAGTGTATAGTGTTGATTGCACAGTTGAGAGCTTCACTAAATCTATATAGGCATAACCCAGCAGAAACAAGAAAGCTTCCATGGGCTTGTGGATGAAATATTTCTCTGCATAAACACTTCCTTCTAAGATTATATATATATATATATATATATATATATATATATATTCTGATCAAGGTAAAGACTTTGAGAGCAACCCATTTCAAGGAAATATTAGCTTTGGTAAGTTTTAAGAAGTCCAGAACTACACCTTATTATCCCCATTGTGGGAAGGGGATTTCCCTCTCCATTATGTCACTTTTTTTGACATCATCCATCAGTGACATAAGGTCATTTTCCATTGAGATGTGCAGGTATAGACAAACCCTCAGAGAAAGGAAGTTGAAACCAATGATATGGGAAACTGATTCCATAGGTACTAGTCCCCTGGATGGTGCCAGCCAAATTAAGGAACTATGATAGGCTCCTGAGATATGATATGAGAGAGCTAGTGGGTGAAGAAAACTGCTTTTAAGGTGAGACCAGGAGTCTGCTTCCTCTTCTGTCTGGAGCTCAGAACCTGAAGGAACCCCTGTTGGTGGTGAGCTTCCATCCATCAAACGGAAAATAGGGTAGTAAGCTAAGCTATTCTCTACCTCTTTCCTATATTCCCCTCTCTTTAATATCACTACTTTTATGTAATAAAGCTACTAGCAGCCTCATAATTTAATTTTAACTATTATATCATGGAGACAAACATGTTAAGAATATTGAAAAATTCAAAAGTGATTCTATTTGGTAATTGATTTTATTCTGTATCACTGCTGACATTTTGTGTCACTGTCTAAGTCATGTTTCTTTGTTGTTGAATTAAGTTTAAAAGTTTATAGATTCAGAAATTCAGTCTTTCTGAGTTAGCCTTAAAAATTGTTTCCCTATAAATCACTCTAATTAAGAAAAACCCCGTTATCTCTATGCTACTAGTTGTCCTACAATTAGAGGAAATCTGTTATCTTTATATCATTAGTTATTCTTGCAGGTATTCTAAATCAGAATTTCCTAGCCAGATGGGAGAAAGAATTATAGTTGACTTGTTGTGATAAGGATTTTATTTTGTTTACCCTGTCTCATTAGGAGCAGGGTTTTAAGTTCAGAGGAAGGATTTGTGACTTCTATGCTGTCAGGAGTTCTGGGTTGAGATTCTCAGACTTCTTTAGGAGGAAGCTTCTGGGTCATTCTCTGAGAGGAAAGAAGATCTTTAGTGACTTTTAGACTATTACTTTTATACTTATGATATAAATACTGAGATAAGAAAGAGTGTTGACTGAGAGCTTTTCCCCTCTGAGCCAGCAGGGGGCTGGAGAACAGTTTTTGTCAATGAGGTGATAGTTGGACTGGAGTGGAAGGAGACTAAACTGTCAGAGGCCTGGTTCTTCTCTGACTTCAGCTTGAGAGAGAGAGAAACTGCTTCAACTTTTCTTCAAAGATTATATACATTACTTGAGGAGTTTTTTATATATTTAAAGTTCATCATTTGGAGGTGGAGTCAAGACTTTTTTCAGACCAGAAAAAGTCAGAGTCTTTTTTCAGACCTTCCACACCAATCAAAAACAAAGTGCTTCAAGGGAACAAAAAAACAAATCTAACAACAGGACAGAACTGGGGTACCCTCCTGTTGGATTCAACTTAAAAGTTATGCCTCCAAAAGCCTGAATTCTTAAACTCTAGGGTTCAAGGGAAAGGGGGAAGGAAGGTCCCAGGACCCCTCCCTCATTACTCTGCTGAGTCTCTAGCAGTCACTGGAATCTCTGGGTGGGCAAGGGCTCTAGTCCAGAGGGAGTGCCTTGCTGGCACAGTTTTGCTAGGCTCAGGGTGTTGAACACAGGCAGCAGGGGAGACAGCTAGAGGAGAAGTAAGGAAGCCTAATTGCAGCAGCCAAAACACTCCATCTTTTCCCTCCACCTTTTTTTCAAGCTTTTGGCCTCAGGGCACATCCAGCTCTTCAGACCAACTCTGCCCTAGCTTAATCTTATCAATAGGGCAGAGAAGAAGCCTTCAGAGGCAAGGGAAGCTCAATCTCCACCCCCCCACCCCCAACTCCACTGAGAGCCTAACTGACTAAGCTCTGAAGGAATAGGCTGCAACCACTAGAGAATACCTTGATAACAGGGTAGAAAGCCCAGTTCCCTCCAGTCTCAACACCTTCAGCTACATCTTCAGTTTCTGCTGCCAGCTGGGGAAGATCTGACCTCAGGGCTCATTAATATCATCAGCCTAACCTAGTCAATCAGCAGAGCAGAGAAGAAGCCCCTTCTTATAGCCCGAACCCACAGATCCAGAAAATAATCAGAGGAACAAGATTACAGCCAATGACAGGGGGAAAGAAGAAAAAAATATGAGTATATAACAGAAAAAGAAAAAAAGAAATTACAATCAACAGCTTCTATCCAGGTAATGAATAAAGAGCAAATGGAACAGAGGAAGACCAAGGAACACCAAGCAAAAACACTTCAGAAACTCCAGCAAACTGGACTCAGGTTTTGGAAGAACTCAAAACACAATAAAAAAAGAGAGAGGCTGAAGACAATTGGGAAAAGAATTTAAAAAGCAAAATAAGTCATTTGGAAGCAGAGGCACATGAACTAAAACAACAAAATAGTGTCTTGAAAGCCAGAATTGAACAGCTTGAAAATGAGGCAAAGAAGATGAACGATGACCTACAAAGAAAATCAGACCAGAAGGAGAAGGATGACCAAAAAGCCAGGGGTGAAATCCAGTCTTTAAAAATTAGAATCCAGGGGGCAGCTGGGTAGCTCAGTGGACTGAGAGCTAGGCCTAGAGACAGGAGGTCCTAGGTTCAAATCTGGCCTCAGGCACTTCCCAGATGTGTGATCCTGGGCAAGTCACTTCACCCCCATTGCCTAGCCCTTACCACTTTTCTGCCTTGGAACCAATACACAGTATTAATTCCAAGATGGAAGGTAAGGGTTTAAAAAAATTAGAATCCAACAACTAGAAGCAAATGACTTCACAAGGCAGAAAGTCTATAAAACAAAATCAAAAGAATGAAAAAATTGAGGAAACTATGAAATACCTCATTGACAAAACTATAGACCTGGAAAATAGATTAAGTAGAGACATTTTAAGAATTATTGGATTACCTGAAGATCACAACAAAAGAAAAATCCTGGACATCATTCTATAGTAAATTATGCAAGAAAATTGCCCCAACATTCTTGAACAAGAGGGAAAAGTGGAGATTGAAAGAATCCATAGATCACCTCCTGCATTTAATTCCCAATTGACAAAGCCCAGGGATGTTATAGCCAAATTTAAGAACTATCAGACCAATGAAAAAATAAAGTTCATTGTTTTAGCATAGGTTAGTAAGTTTAATTTAATATTTTAGTCAGTGAGTGTAGTTAAGTGTAGTGTCTACCTTTGTAGACAAAGAAGAAGCTGCAAAAAGAGCAGCCAGCTGGGGGTGTGTGTGTGAATATTTAGACAAATTTAGTATTAGATAAATAGATTTCCTACCTTTTCCCTAACTCCTAGTTTCTGTCCTTTTATTAGCTTTCTCTACCTCAACTAGAAATAAATTAGAGTTGTATTCAACTGCATCTGACCCTCCATCCACCACCTGTAAATCAGTTTGACCACTGATAACTTTAGTTATAACAGTTAAACTACCCAACCAGCTATAAATATTCAAACCCAATAGAAGATCAATTATACCTATAACAGCTTGGTGAGCAAAAGGACTTAAACCTATAATCTTCAATAGAGAGCAGGCAAGAATAGTAAAAAAGAACCATGTTTATTGAGACTATGACTCAAGTAATAAAAGAAGGGATTCCATTATACCTTTGAGAGTTTCCCTTCCCTAAAACATTCATGAACATATTATATCTTACTGTTGTAGAGAAATATTCATGAATTAATTAAGAGTTCATTAGGAAATAGGGTTAATTCAGCAATTATTGATTGATACATTAAAGAAATGAGTGAGTTGGGGTTTCTTTAAATTGGAATGGAATCTCAGAGATGATTGATGGAAGACAATTTCCCAATGAGCTTTGGGAAAGACAGTTGGTCCAATGAATCTCTTTTGGGTCAAGGAAGATTGTCCAAGAGCAGCTCTGTGAGTTTGGAAAATCTTGGTGAATTCACATCCTGAAATCCCATCTTATTAGACTATAGAGGATGAAGGAAATTGTTGGATGCAATACCTGTGCTTGCCCCAATAGGTGGCAGTAAAGTCTGACCTGGTTGAGTGGAGAAGGCAATGGAATTTCTGACCAGCTTGAAATCCAACCTGAGCAGCAGGAAAGATAACCCTGACTTACTCTTCTCTATTATAAGTTTATATTTTAGATTAGGATAGATAGTTAAGGATTTTGAATTTTAGATAAATAGGAAGAGAGGATAACCTTGACTCTATTTGAGGGATAAGCAGGTCCTTGTGGGCCAGATTGGTTTGGGTGGTTATAGTTAGGATTTATTAGGATAGGGACCTTACAAAACATAAGAAATAGTTTTCTGTTTGTTTTTCCTTTTCATTTCCCTTCCTTAAATTTTTATAATTACAATAAATAGAGTTTTATATAGCTGGCCTGAGCTGGAATTCTTTAGACTGATTTGAGAAGCCGTCTTTCTCAACAGTTAATACAACAGCCTGCCCTCTCAAGATACAAATATTGGTAATATCCATATCAATACCAATGATCAATAAGGGTTCAATATCCTTATAACACTGTGCTGGACATTTTAAAATTAATGTCATTGGGTGGATTCATTATGCTATTGGGATTGGTACTATAGTACCAAATACACTCAATTATGGCTCAAATACTAACCAGGAAGAAAAAGCAAATGAAGGATAATCAAATAGAAACCAGACTATAATATTTAGAAGAAATCATTATGAAACAAGGTCAAATAATAGATCAATTTCTTAATGTCACTAATATATATGATGACATTACTGCTAAACCAACTAAACAAAATTCAAAGAATATTGATGATAATAATTTTTTCCCCTCTCTGTGAGATGCCAATATTCAATCCAGAACACGAATTGATTAATATTAGACAACATAGACCATTCAGTCCTGCAGATATGGAAGGGATCAAGCATGGTACTCCTTCCTTTGAGGAGGAACCAATTGCTGTAATTTAAAAAATATGCAAACAATGTAACCCTATGTGGAATGATTTTTCTTATGGATGAACTTTTAACTAAAAGGAAAAAAGAGAAAGTGATTAGAATAACAATGGAACAGTGAGGAACAGTACAATAGTTTCAGTAGGATCTTCAATGGGATATTAATGTTCTGTTACATTATGAAAGGTTACAACAGGCCAAGTAGGTAGTTTTAAAGGCAATGCAGGTATGTTCTGACAGCTCTGGCACATGGAATAAGTTTGAAAATACAAGATAAGAAATAGAAGAGAATCTATGGATAGATTCATTGAATTGGGGGAACAGTACATTGACCTAGATATATCAAGAGAATGGGACATTAGGCATCTCAGGTGCCAAAAAACTAAAAAACAACTTAGTGCAATAACCGGCTTTTGCAGACAATAGATTCTGTGTTATGAAGAAATTACCAAACCCCAACAGAATTAACTAAAGATATAGTCTCAGAACTGCTTAAATTAAATGCAGAACATCTATCAGTCATTACAAAGTTAAAGCAAACAATTCTGTCAGCTCCAGCATTAGGCATACCTAATTATAAAAAAACCATTCATGTTACATATGCATGAGAGAAAAGGAGTAGCTTTTCTGATGAGCTTACACAAGCAGTGTCCAACTGCTTACTATTCAGCTCAATTATATCCAATAGCTGCTGGTGCACCCCCATGCCTGAGAGGTATTGCTGCTACTGCTCTGTTAGTTACAAAAGCTGCAGACTTAGTATTGGAATGTCCACTAACCATTATGTGCCCATATGAGGTCAAAACTTTACTACTGAGACATAGAACACAGACATTCTCACAACAAAGGATTACTAGATATGGAATTACATTGATAGGAAATAAAAACATAACACTGAAATTCTGCACTACATTGAATCCAGCTACATTGCTTCCTGATTTACCAACTACAGGAAAACAACACCATAATTGTGAATTAGTAGTACAAAAGGCAGAGAAACCGAGGGAAAATTTACTTGATACTCCATTGGAAAATGCAGACATGGTATTGTTCACTGATGGTTCATAATTTATTTATTTAAAAATTTAAATTAAAAAAATTTTAAACCCTTACCTTCTGTCTTGGAGTCAATACTGTATATTGGTTCCAAGGCAGAAGAGTGGTAAGGGCTAGGCAATGGGGGTTAAGTGACTTGCCCAAGGTCACATAGCTGGGAAGTGTCTGAGGCCAGATTTGAACCAGATTTGGACCTCCCATCTCTAGGCCTGGTTATCAACCCACTGAGCTACCCAGCTTCCCCCTGGTTCATCATTTATGAGAGATGGGATAAGATGTACTGGAGCAACTGTGGTGACAGAATTTGAAACTCTATGGTCAGCATCACTTCAATCTATTTTAAGTGCTTAAGCAGCAGAATTGATAGCATTCAAGCAAGCCTGTTTAATAACAACATATAAATAACTACAAATATACATGGCCTCAAAGTATGCTTTTGGAATATGCCATGCAGTTGATACGTTTTGGTTACAACAAGAGTTTTTTAACATCAGGCAAAATCATAGCTAATGCAAAAATCATAAATAAAGTTCTTGTTGCTCTCAAATTGCCTGAAAGATTAGTTGTGATGCATTGTTCCACACACACAGGTGGAACAGATTTTGTGTCAAGAGGGAATCATAGAGCCAATATTTCTGCAAAATTAGCAGTTATGGAAGTCCCTGAGTTAATTTTGAATCTATCAATTGTTAGACTGAGGATTAAATTAGCTAATTAACTTAGTTAGAAATAAGGAATTAGTCTAGAAAAAGAGTTTAGAATTTTACCTTGACTCCTTTAAGCAGGGAAGAGCAGAACTGTCTTTGGGTCACTTTAAGAGAATTGGAGGAAAGAAAAAACAGTTAGAGAGAATGAGTCACTCTTTGGAGTTTACTTGCCTGGCAAGGTGGCTAGAAATTTTATTCTGGTCAATCTGTGAAGGTTTTCCCTGAGAGTTAACTTTATTTATTTATTTATTTATTATTATATTTTACTTTTAAACATCATTTTATTTGGTAATTTTCAAACATTATTCATTGGAAAAAAAGATCATCTTCTTTTCCTCCGTCCCTTCTGCCTCCCCTCCCATAGCCGACACGCGATTCTACTGGGTATCACATGTGTCCTTGATCCAAACCCATTTCCATGTTGTTGGTATTTGCATTAGGGTGTTCATTTACAGTCTCTCCTCAATCATATCCCCTCAACCCCTGTAGTAAAGCAGTTGCATTTCCTCGGTGTTTTTACTCCCACAGTTTGTCCTCTGTGGATAGTGTTTTTTCTCCTAGATCCCTGCAGATTGTTCAGGGACATTGCATTGACACTGATGGAGAAGTCCATTATGTTCAATTGTACCACAGTGTATCAGTCTCTGTGTACAATGCTTTCCTAGTTCTGCTCCTTTCGGTCTGCATCACTTCCTGGAGGTTATTCCAGTCTCCATGGAATTCCTCCACTTTATTATTCCTTTTAGCACAATAACCAACATATACCACAATTTGTTCAGCCATTCCCCAATAGAAGGGCATCCCCTCATTTTCCAATTTTTTGACACCACAAAGAGTGCACCTATGAATATTCTTGTACAAGTCTTTTTCCTTATTATCTCTTTGGGGTACAAACTCAGCAGTGCTATGGCTGGATCAAAGGGCAGATAGTCCTTTATCGCCCTTTGGGCATAGTTCCAAATTGCCCTCCACAATGGCTGGATCAATTCACAACTCCACCAGCAATGAATTAATGTCCCTACTTTGCCACACCCACTCCAGCATTCATTACTTTCCTTTGCTGTCATGTTAGCCAATCTGCTAGGTGTGAGGTGATACCTCAGAGTTGTTTTGATTTGCATCTCTCTGATTATAAGAGATTTAGAACACTTTTTCATGTGCTTATTAATAGTTTTGATTTCTTTAATTGAAAACTGCCTATTCATGTCCCTAGCCCATTTATCAATTGGAGAATGGCTTGATTTTTTTTGTACAATTTACTTAGCTCTTTGTAAATTTGAGTAATTAAACCTTTGTCTGAGGTTTATGTTATGAAGATTGTTTCCCAATTTGTTGCTTCCCTACTGATTTTACTTATATTGGTTTTATTTGTACAAAACCTTTTTAATTTGATGTAGTCAAAATTATTTATTTTACATTTTGTGACTCTTTCTAAGTCTTGCTTGATTTTAAAATCTTTCCCTTCCCAAAGGTCTGGCATGCATACTATTCTGTGTTCACCTAATTTACTTATTGTTTCGTTCTTTATGTTCAAGTCATTCACCCATTCTGAGTTTATCCTGGTGTAGGGTGTGAGGTGTTGATCCAAACCTAATTTCTCCCACACTGTCTTCCAATTTTCCCAGCAGTTTTATCTAATAGTGGATTTTTGTCCCAAACCTGGGGTATTTGGGTTTGTCATAGACTGTCTTGCTGAGGTCATTTACCCCAAGTCTATTCCACTGATCCTCCTTTCTGTCTCTTAGCCAGTACCAAATTGTTTTGATGACTACTGCTTTATAGTATAGTTTGAGATCTTGGACTGCAAGTCCTCCTTTCTTTGCATTTTTTTCATGATTTCCCTGGATATCCTTGATCTTTTCTTCTTCGTTATGGTTTTTTTCTAATTCAGTCAAGAAGTTTTTGGTAGTTCAATGGGTATGGCACTAAATAACTAAATTAATTTGGGTAGGATTGTCATTTTTATTATGTTAGCTCATCCCACCCATGAGCAATCAATGTTTTTCCAATTGTTTAGATCTAGTTTTAACTGTGTAGAGAGTGTTTTGTAGTTGTGTTCATATAGTTCCTGTGTTTTTCTCAGCAGATAGATTACTAAGTTTTTTATATTGTCTAGGGTGATTTTAAATGGTATTTCTCTTTCTAATTCTTGCTGCTGAAATGGGTTAGAGATATATAGAAATGCTCATGACTTATGCAGGTTTATTATGTATCCTGCAACTTTGCTAAAGTTGTTGATTATTTTGACTAGCTTTTTGGTTGAATCTCTTGGGTTCTTTATGTAAACCATTATATCATCCACAAAGAGTGATAGCTTGGCCTCCTCATTGCCAATTTTAATACCTTCAATTTCTTTTTCTTCTCTAATTGCTACTGCTAGTGTTTCTAGTACAATGCCAAATAGTAGAGGTGATAATGGGCATCCTTGTTTTACTCCTGATCTTATTGGGAAGGTTTCTAGTTTATCCCCATTCCAGATGATGTTTGCTGATGGTTTTAAATATATACTGTTTATTATTTTTAGGAAAGGCCCTTCTATTCTTATACTTCCTAGTGTTTTCAATAGGAATGAGTGTTGTATTTTGTCAAAGGCTTTTTCTGCATCTATTGAGATAATCATGTGATTTTTGTTGGTTTGCTTGTTAATATGGTCAATTATGTGGATGGTTTTCCTAATATTGAACTATCCTTGCTTTCCTGGTATGAATCCTGCCTGGTCATAGTGGATAACCCTTGTGATGACTTGCTGGCGTCTTTTTGTTAGTATCCTATTTATATACTATTTACATCTATATTCATTAGGGAGATTGGTCTATAGTTTTCTTTCTCCATTTTTGACCTACCTGGCTTTGGGATCAGTACCATGTTTGTGTCGTAAAATGAATTTGGTAGAACTCCTTCTTGGCTTATTCTGTCAAATAGTTTTTATAATATTGGGATTAGTTGTTCTTTGAATGTTTGATAGAATTCATTTGTGAATCCATCTGGGCCTGGGGATTTTTTCTTAGGGAGTTCTTTGATGGCTTGTTCAATTTCTTTTTCTGATATGGGGTTGTTTAGGTAATTTATTTCTTCATCTTTTAATCTAGGCAATTTATATTTTTGTAAGTATTCATCAATATCACCTAGATTGCCATATTTGTTGCCATACAATTGGGCATAGTAGTTTTTAATGATTGCCATAATATCCTCTTCATTAGAGGTGAGGTCTCCTTTTTCATCTTGGAGGTTGTCAATTTGTTTTTTTTTCTTTCCTTTTTTTTAATTAGACTGACTAGTACTTTGTCTATTTTATTTGTTTTTTCAAAGTAACAGCTTCTAGTCTTATTTATTAAATCAATAGTTCTTTGACTTTCAATTTTATTAATTTCTCCTTTGAGTTTTAGGATCTCTAATTTAGACTTCATCTGAGGATTTTTAATTTTCTCACTTTCTAATTTTTTAATTTGCATGCCCAATTAATTGACCTCTGCCCTTCTTAATTTGTTAATATATGAACTCAAGGATATAAATTTCCCCCTGAGTACTGCTTTGGCTGCATCCCTTAGGTTTTGAAAGGATGTCTCATCATTGTCATTTTCTTCAATGAAGTTATTAATTGTTGCTACGATTTGTTCTTTAACTAACTGGTTTTGGAGAATCCATGATCCCTTACTAATTGTTATTTTCACTACATTGTCATCTGAGAAGGTTGCATTTATTATTTCTGCTCTTTTGCACTTGTTTTCAATGTTTTTATGCCCTAATACATGGTCAATTTTGTACCATGTGCTGCTGAAAAGAAGGTATATTCCTTTTTGTCCCTATTTATTTTTTCTCCACATGTCTACTAACTCTAATTTTACTAAGGTTTCATTCACTTCTCTTACCTCTTTCTTATTTGTTTTTTAGTTTGATTTATCTAGTTCAGATAGAGGAAGGTTCAGGTCTCCCACTAGTATAGTTTTTCTATCTATTTCATCCTTGAGCTCTTCTAGTTTCTCCTTTAGTAATTTGGATGCTGTGCCTTTTGGTGCATACATGTTGAGTACAGATATTTCCTCATTGTCTATACTGCCTTTTATCAGAATGTAATTACCTTCCCTATCTTTTTAAACTAGGTTTATTTTTAGTTTGGCTTTGTCAGATATCATGATTGCGACTTCTGCCTTCTTTTTATCAGTTGATGCCCAATAGATTTGGCTCCACCCTCTTACTTTCACCCTATGCATATCTACCTTCCTCATGTGTATTTCTTGTAGACAGCATATGGTAGGGTTTTGGATTCCAATCCACTCTGGTATTTGCTTGTGTTTTATGGGTGAGTTCATTCCATTCACATTCAGAGTTATGATTATTAGCTGTGTATTTCCCAGCATTTTGATTTCTACTCCTGGTCCTGCCTTTTCTTCTTTCACTATTTCTTTCTACACGAATGTTTGTTTTTAATTAGTCCCCCTAGTTCCCACCTTTATTTTACTTTCCTTTCTACCCCGTCTCTTTTCATTCCCCCCCTTATTTTCCCTGTAGTCTTTCTAAAATTTCCCCCCCACCCCCTCCCTCCCTTGTACTGCTTCCCTCCCCACCAGTCCATTTGTTCCCCTTCTACTTCTCTATAGGGCGCAAATCTATTCTCTGCCCCAATGGATTGCGTTGTTCTTCCCTCTTTGGGTCAATTTCAAAGCACATAAGAGTTGAATATTTCCTATCTCTGACTTCTCTACCCTTCCAGTGTATCGATGTTCTTCCCCCTCCCACCATGAGCTTCTTTGTGACATATAAATTTACCCCCATTATTTGTTTCTTTTCCCATTTCTTTTAATATTAACCTATTTTTAGCTCTAGTTATATATATATATATATATATATATATATATATATACACATGTGTATTTATGCATGCATATATCTATTTACCTATTTATGTCTTGTCCTTTCATCCTATACAGTTTGTCACTGTTTCCTCTAAGTGTCCTTCTTTTAGCTGCCCAGGTAATAACAACAGTTTTTAATAGTTGCCAATGACCTCTTTTCTTATAGGGATACATATTGTTTTAACTTACTGAGTCTCTTAAAATTTTTTTGGTGTTGTTTTGTTTTGTTTTTCTTTTTTCCCTCTTTTTAAATTACTTTTTGATGATTCTCTTGAGTTCTGTGCTTGGACATCAAATTTTCTGTTCAGGGCTGGTATTTTCTTTACAAATGCTTGGAATTCTTTTATTTTGTTGAATGACCATACTCCCCCCCTGTAAGAATATAGTCAGTTTTCCTGGGTAGTTGATTCTTTGTTGTAGACCTAGTTCCCTTGCTTTCTGGAATATCATATTCCATGCCTTTCGGTCCTTCAGTATGGATGCAATCAGATCCTGCGTTATCTTCACTGTGGTTCCATGGTATCTGAATGACTTCTTCTTGGCAGCTTTATCTTTTCTTTGATCTGATAGTTCTTGAATTTGGCTATAACATTCCTGGGGGTTGTCAGTTGGGGATTAAGTATAGGAGGTGATCTGCAGTTTCTTTCAATCTCCACTTTTCCCTCTTGTTCTAGCATACTGGGGCAGTTTTCTTGAATAATTTCCTGTAGTATGATGTCCAAGATTTTTCTTTTGTCATGGTCTTCTGGTAGACCAATGATTCTTAAATTCTCTTTCCTGGAATGGTTTTCTAAATATTCTGTTTTGTGAATGAGGTGCTTCACATTTTCCTCAATTTTTTCATTCTTTTGATTTTGTTTTATAGTGTCCTGCTGCCTTGTGATGTCACTTAATTCTAGTTGTTGTATTCTGGTTCTTAAAGACTGGATTTCATCTCTGGCTTTTTTGGTCACCCCTTTACTTCTGATCTGATTTTCTTTGGAGGTCATCTTTCATCCTCTTTACTTCGTCTTTCATCTCCTTTCTTTCATCTTCTTCACCATATCTTTCATCTCCTTTGCCTCATTTTCCAGCTGGTTGATTTTGGCTTTCAAGACACTATTTTCTGTTTCCAGATGACTTTTCTTAGTTTTTAAGTTCTTTTCCCAATGGTCTTCAGCCTCTCTTATCTGTGTTTTGAATTGCATTTTGAGTTCTTCCAAAGCCTGTATCCAATTCGTTGGGATTTCTGATTTTTCCTTTGCTGATCCCTTCCCCTCTGTTTCATTTACTCTTTGCTCATTACCTGTACAGAAGCTGTGTATTGTAATTTCTTTCTTCTTTTTCTGTGGTTTGCTCATATTTACCCCTTCTTTGCTCCCTGTATTTGTCTGTGCTCTTGCTCCTCTCATTTTTTTTTTGTTTTGGAACTTTCTGTCAGTCTTCCCTCTTAGAGCTTTTTCAGTTCTCTCAGTACAGTCTCTGGGGGAGGAATGTTGGCTTCCCTGTCCTATGGATGCTTTTGATCGGATTAAGTTCAGCTAGGTTGGGCTGTATGTGCTCTGAGGCTGAAAACTCCTGGAAGGCTAGAGCCAAATGGAAGGTCTCAGCTGCCCAGGCTCTCTCCAGCTGCTTCCCCGCCACCTGTGTTCCACGCTCTAAGCCTGGCACAGCCCTGTCTGCAAGGTACACCCTCTAGACCAGTTAGCACATTTTAAAAGACTGACTGATAGAGCAAGTAATAAAGAGAGAAAGGAAAGAGATTTCACAGAAATTTTTTGAGGGTTTTTCCACCAACTTCATGCTCAGCCATAAACTGTAACAGTTAAAAGAGTGGTTGGCATAAACTGTGACAAATAAAAGAGTGGTTGGCATAAACTATTACAGATGAAAAGAGTAGATTGCCTTAAACTGTGACTGTGGAAATATGGTTTCAAGACATTGTCTTGAGTTAAATCAAATATAAAGTGGTCGCCAGGGAAAAATTCCGAAAATATGAAATATACCCAAGTCAGCTGGGTTTTTATGGAGATTTTAATACAAATAAGGAATTAATGAGAGAGAGAGAGTAAGAGGAAATAATGAGAAAGTGGCTAGGCCAGCCTAGGCCAGCCTAGGCTTTAAGCCTTAAGAGAGAAGTCAGTCAGTATTTAATCCACTCACCATGAGATTTGTCCCTAGCAAGATTCTAGTGTTCAGAGAGACCCACCAGTTCAGCTCCTGAGCTCCACTTCAGCTTCCAAGGTTGAATTCCCCCTTCAGAGGCCTTCTGATTCTCCTTTTAAAGAGAATTTTCTCCTATGTCACCTCCCCTAAGTTCTCACATCTACCAATCACAGTAGACGTTTTAACAGGATTGACCATTCTTAATTCACACCTTCTTTAGTTCTCAACTTCTCTGGGTAGACTAAAACTTCTGAGTAAGTTCACACCTCTTTGTCCCTTGCAAGTTTGCAAGTTGCCTGACCTTTATAGGTACTTAGCACCCTTTTGTATTAGATCTAAAAATAGACCCCGGTTAAGGATTTTTTAGCTTTACTTTAAGTATGGGTTAAGTACTTTTCATTGTTCAGTAAAGAGTTTACAACTTTATCTTCCCCTAAAGTATGCTTAAGTATGGGTGGAGTAATGTTAGAGTTCTCACATTCCTGATCAAGTACCTTCATTGTTTAAAATGGGGAATGGTCTTAACCAAATGTTCTAAGGCAGAGTCTGAGAATTTTTAACATTCACAAGTCTGAGAAATTTTAAGATTCACAATATTTAGAGGAAAGGCATTTGGAGCTTTCCTGTTGGCTCATACTCCATTTGAAAATCTCCAAAATAGATTTTATAGCAATGCCAAAGTTTAATAATAGTGGACCAATTAACAAGATGACCAGAAGCAATTCCATCAAATAAGAACACAGCACAATTTGGAGCTAAAGTATTATTAAAAGAGATCATACCCAGATTTGGTTTACCATCAAGAAAATATTTGGATAGAGGAATATACATTACAGACTCAGTTTTATAGCAGATATATGTGTGCCTAGGTATAACACTAAAATTCCATGTCCCATACCATCCACAGATTTCTGGAGAGGTGGAGAAACTTAATAGAGAATTGAAGACCATGCTTGGTAAATTATGTACAGAGACACACTTAAAATGACCTGATACATTACCATTAGCTTTGTTTTATCTAAGAAATAGAACAAGGAGAGACCTACATATTTCTCCATTCTAGATTCTGTTTGGTCATCCACCCATACAATCAAAGACATTTATCCCTGTTTATACATCAATGTTAGCTGGAGATACAACTATTGCAGAATACATTAGAGATTTACAAGTAAAGATCAAGGAATTACATAAATTAGGAGCAATAGTACAGGCTGGACCAACAGACTTTTCATTGCATGACATATCTTGGAGATATGATTTATATAAAGAATTTTAACAGAACAGGAGGAACTCAGTCAGCCTGGGAAAGTCCATTCCAAGTGCTTTTGATGACACCAATGGCAATCAAAATTGGAAAGAAGTCAGCATGGATACATTTATATATTGTTCAAATGTGAAGAAAGTACCATCAGTTGAAGTTGAGAATCAAGAATGAAACTACTATGAGGACACTGGACAACTAAACAAATGGACAATTGGACTATTTCAAGGACATTATTTTTCAGGACAATGGACTACAACTAGAGACTATTTGGAAAGACACTGTGCTACAATGAGGACTACAACTGAATTATTTTAAAGACACTGAAAAAGGTTTGATTTTTGTACATAAAGGTTTGATTTTAAAATATAATGAATAATACTAAATGGGTAAGTATATATAATTAACATTTATGATTTCTGGTTTAAAAATGATTGTTAATATAAAATATATTAAGTAAAAATTAATAAATAGGATAATAAATAAAGAAATAATAAATATTTAATAAAAATAAAGAAACCATTAAAATTAAAATTTTAATTAATAGATATTAAATATATAAATATTAAAATATTAAAGAAAAAAGTCACCTCATGGAGGAATGTTGTAATGTATATAATATATATTTTGTTATATATTATTCACCCCTGGTGAATTAGGGCTTTGCTCACCCAGCATGTGAAGACTGCTTCGGCGGAACAGGCGGAAGAAACCAACAAGAAGGTTCAATGGCTGAGAGGGCGATGCAGCAAGGCACTGTGGAGTGCTTAGGGAGTGTTGGAGCACAAAGGACAACACGGCCATCCAATGCAGCTGAGGAAGTCTCCAGGTGTAACGACTTTTTGTGCCAATGGACCCAGGCTTCCAACACCGAGAGAGTAGGACTGTCACTGTGCTTCGACTTTTCCACTTAAATCTTCATGCACAGGTGTCTTTGTGCACAAAAATGCACAAAGACAATCGTCATCCTCGGTTCGAGAGACAACCAACCAACCGATATATTTTGTTTATGTTGAATTTGAATTATCTTTAGGTAGTTTTGTTTCTGTAAAAGTATAGTTAGAGGTGTGTTATTTTGCAACTATAAATATCAGTAATTGTAAATATCTGTATGTAATGTGTAACTTGCATTTTGCAAGATGTTTTGCTTTCTTTCTTCTTTTTTACTTATCCCTGTTTCAATTATAGAATAAGTTTAGTTAGGTTAAATTAATTGGGGAGAGGGGTCTCCCAAGGAATCACAGTGGGGAATGTTGTGATAAGGATTTTATTTAGTTTATCCTGTCTCATTAGGAACAGGGTTTTTAGGTCAGAGAAAATTTTTGTGACTTTTTTGCTGTCCCCTTTAACAGAGAGGACAGACAGAATTTACTGGGGTCATTATAAGTTATTTGTTAATTAAATAATTAGAGATTCTGAATAACTAGGAATAAGTATTAGGGCTGGATAGATGGTTGTGGGTGGTACAGGGACCCTTTGATTCAGACAGTGGAATCCTCAAGAGATCATGGGAAATAATTCCCAGTTTCCCCTTGGAGGGGCAGTTAGGAATTACTGTACACTCTTTGGGTTGGCTTTTCCTCTGGAATTCTTGGAAAGTTAGTGACAGTTGGTTTGGGAAAATACCTGGAGATTTGGAGGAAGATTGAAAACAGATCATCTGTGAGAGAGTCTGGCTTGGCTGTTTCCTGTGAGAAGACAGGGGAGCAGCAGGAGTCAGCAGGGGGCACCAGAGAACAGCTTCTGTGAACTGGTCAGAAGCTAAATTCTTAATAGCTGAGGAGACAGGAGTCATTCTGAATCTTGGAGATAACTTATAAGGAAAGGAGTTTGATGGTAAACTTACATAATAGTTTTAGGGTAGCTATGTCATCTGTTTGGGGGATTAGTTAGATAGTTAAGAGTAGTGTTAAGGAGAATCACCCTTGGTGATTACGAAGACTTCCCATGTGGGAAAGATTATGGATTTGGGGAATTTCGTTTAGAAACCTTTAGCTATAGGGAAATACCTCTCCTAAAAATTCTCATTTCATTATCCTTTCCCTGACAATCTAAATAGTAATAAATAGTTTTTCTTCACTAGTCTCCAGCAGAATTTATCAGCTGCCTCTTCAATCTAGTTCTCAACTGCCAACAACAGTATCTTCTTAAACCAATAGCCTATCCATACCTATCAACAATAAATACAAATAGATCAATATTCCCCATAACAGGGTCACTTTAAGGGGCCTTCCATAAAAAGGAGTTTTTATGGCTTAGGAGTTCTGGGTTTAGACTCGAACTTCTTTAGGAGGTTTCTGGGTCATTCTCTGAGGGGAAAGAAGATTTTTAGTGACTTTTAGACTATTACTTTTAGAGTTATGGTATAAATACTGAGATAAGAAAGAGAGTGTTGATTAAAAGCTTTTCCCCTCTGATCTAGAGGGAGAGCTGCAGAATAGGTTTTGTCAACTGAGGTGACCGTTGGCCTGGAGTGGAGGGAGACTAAACTGTCAGAGACATGGTTCTTCTCTGACTTCAGAGAGAGTGCTTCAACTTCTCTCTGAAGATTATATACATTACTTTAGGAGCTTATTATATATTTAAAGTTCATCGTTTTAACTTAGGTTAGTAAGTTAGAATTTAATATTTTAGTCAGTGAGTGAGTTAAGTGTAGTGTCTACCTTTGTAGACAAAGAAGAAGCTTTAAAAAAGAGCAACCAGCTTGGGATGGGGGGGAGGTTATTTAGACAAACTAAGTATTAGGTAAATAGATTTCCTACCTTATCCCTAACTCCTAGTTTCTATCCTTCTTTTGGCTTTAGAAATAAATTATTCAACTACATATGACTCTCCATCCACCATCTGTGAATCAGTTTAACCATTGATAGCTATAGTCATTATAACAGCTAAATTATCCAACTGGCTATAAATATTTAAACCCAATATAAAATCAATTATGTATATAATAGGTCCCACATTCCAGATTTCCATCCAATTATATTATCTCCCACACCTCTGATACTTCTAACTATATGTAACCAATCTTATCTTCCCCATCTATGATGCTACCTTCTATTTTTGAATGTTCTTCCTTTTGTCTGTAAAAATTATGTATTAGTCCTAATTTGAGATTTTAGCTTATTGAGAAGACCAAACCCTATTTATTTAAAAAGTCATGTTTTAGTAATAAATTATGTTCAGAGCCTGTGCCTCAGTTTACCTTAATTTCAATTGTAATAGTTGGCAAGCCAGCTAGGACAGGAGGAGGGATGGAGGCTAGTTCTCAAGGCAACCTATTAGGAGGGCCCCTTTAGAATGCTCTGGTGGAACTTTTCAACAAGAAATAATTACACTACGAACCTGACTCTCCCCTAAACTTCAGATTTTCTGAGCTAAGGTAAAGCCTTAGGGTTTAGGGAAAGTTGCAAGTTTGTTTATCTTGGTGTACTATTTGTGTTTAGTGTGATTGTCTGGCAATAATTGTCAAATAAAAACTGAGGAAATCCCTTAAGGGATTCTTATCTTAAGGGTCTTCCTTTGGAGAATATTTTCCCCCTTCAACAAGTCCTCTGAGCTCAGGCTGGAAAGGATCATAAGGTTTGTGCCATCAATGCCCCTTTAGGAAAGTCATTGATTGGTCCTTAGAAAATTCTTCCTTTTAGGGAAGCCCCTGATTCAAGTTGAAGTGATTCTCCCCATTCAAGGTGTTGGGGAAGCCTAGAAACAGAGATTCATTCCCAGTCAAAAAGCGGGTAACCAAAAAACGGGGCAAAATTGTTCTAAGGCACACTAAAAGTTCCAAATCTGGCCTGAAAAGGAGCTTTAATTAATGCACACTAAATTATTATGTTTTTATGGGTCTCCATCCTTGTATTCAATACTATTGGGATTAAAATAAGCATTTTGGAGTAATTAAGATCTTAGTAGCTAAGGACAGGGTCAGATTACCTTTAAGACCAGCTAGAATCTTAGACAGAGTTCCTGGTAAGGAATTCTGAGAAACCTGATAAGCTGTTGGTTTCCAACTTCCAGGATACTCTTGGAGAGAATTTTACTCTGTGAGGAGGCTGGTGTTGTTGCTCCCTGGAAAACTGGGAAAACCAAGAGGCAGTTGAATGAGAAAAGCAGTTTGAACTGTCAGGAATAAGTTTGTAGAGAAGACCAACAGAAAGTGAAGGAGAGATTGTTTTTCCTCTGGGTGGCTGCAGAGTCAAGTAGGCCATTTGAGGCCTACCAAGGCCTACTGAAGCTTGACCTAGGTCTCAAAAGCTGGCAGTTGGCAGAGTGATAACAACCAAACTGATTCAAAGTTGGAAGAGATATACGGAGACAGTAAACTAAATTAATTATCTAAGAGGATTATAAATTAGTATAGGTTATTTAGTATAGACCCTGGGTATTAGTGATAGAATAAGGAGTTTTAAGGAGGCTTGGGGAAACTCGAGTAAGAAGACAATTTTTGCAAATCAGAGGGTTGGGTTAAGTTTAGTTTCTTTTTAGATTAGGGAATAAATCCTAAATCTTTTGTTTACCTTTCCTACCCTACCTTAATCCTTTTAAGAATTATTAAATATATTTTGTTAATCTGTCTCTAAATAGTTTTACTGTAAACCTTAAAATTTCTCAGACTTGTGAATGTTAAAAGATTCTCAGACTCTACCTTAGAACATTTGGTTAAGACCATTCCCCATTTTAAACAATGAAGGTACTTGATCAGGAATGTGAGAACTCTGACCTTATTCCACACATTCTTAAGCATACTTTAGGGGAAGATAAAGTTGTAAACTCCTTACTGAACAATGAAAAAGTACTTAACTCATACTTTTTGTGAGGCAAAAGCCCTTAAGCTAAGTACCTATAAAGGTCAGACAACAACGTGTGAATTTACAAGGAACAAAGAGCTGAGAAACTTACTCAGAGCTCTCCTGGTGTGAATTACTCAAAAATTTACACCTTCTTAGGTGTGGACTAAGAATGGTCTGTCCTTTGAAAAACGTCTACTGTGATTGGTAGATATAATGACTTAGGGGAGGTGACATAGGAGAAAATGCCCTTTAAATAGGAGCTCAGATACATTCAGATGGAGGATTGAGCTGGTGAAGGCAGCTGAGATGATGCTGAACTGGTGTCTGAATCCTTGCTTAGACAGATCTTGTGGTGAGTGATTAAGGACTGACTGATCTTTTCTTTTAGGGCTTAGGCCTGGGTTGGCCAGGGCTGCCTGGGCTGGCCTATTCTTTTCTCATTTATTTCCTCTCTCTCTCTCTCTCTCTCTCTCTCTCTCTCTCTCTCTCTCTGATTCCTCATTGTATTATTAATTAAATTCTCTATAAAACCCGGTTGACTTGGGTATATTCATAATTGGGAATATTTCCCTGGCAACTACCTTATATTTGATTTAAAAACAAAACACTGTAGTGAAAACATATTTTCCGTGGTCACAATTTACTCACCCACTCTTATATCTACTACAATTTAAGTCTTCCACTCTTTTAATCACTACAGTTTATGGCCTTCAACCATTTTAACTATTACAGTTTATGTTCTCCACTCTTTTAAATGCCACAGTACTCAGCCATAATCTGACTAGGCCCAACAGTTATACTGAGCCTCAGCTCACAACAGCTGGCAGCCAACTGCCATTTACAAGAACAACAAACAAACAGAGATAACAAAGATACTATATCCTAATTTCCAACTAACAGTTCTGACAAGTCAAATGGATAAAAGATCCTAGAGAACTGATACTAGTATTTTACCACAAAAGACACAATTAAGAGTTTAAGGAGAAGAGGCTTTATTCTAAAGGCAGTTTTTTCCAACTGTCAGCCATTTTGCCTACCTATATCAGAGGAATAGGATTCTCTAACTATAATGGGAATGTTTTCCATTACACTACTGGATTTTTTTAGTTATATGCCTTTAGGGGTATGTATGCTACTGATGTTGTTGAAGGTGGTACTCTCAGCCATCTTCAAACAGTTTAAAGGAATGAAGCTAAAGCAAATGAGATTCAATGAACTGGAACTGAAAGTGATTTACCTGGAAAATATAATATAGAGATATTAGGCAGAAAGAACTGAAAGGGAGAAACAAGAGGGCACAACTAAATAGAGAGAGAAACTGTAGCTCTGGAAAACAATGTGGCTACATTATTCCCTTTACATAAGATACCCATTCCCCATAATACCTCCTGACCATGAAATAGTTAATATAAGATTACAGAAAGGTTTTACACAAAATGACATCGATTCTTTTAAGAAGGAAAATTCTTCCTTTTAGGAGAAACCCATGGCCATCATAAAGAAGTTCAAGAAAGTAATCAAACAATTTGACCCAAGTTACAACACTTTTGATATTCTTTTTGATGAACTTCTCATGAAATGGGAAAAGCAAAAAATCGTTACTGAACCAATGAAAATTCTAGAATCCTTGACTGGCCCTTAGTTGATCCTTTTTGGGAGATGAACTCTGCTTCTGAGTACCAACAATTAGTTAAAGCAAGAGAAGCAGTGTTCCAGATAATGAAGGACTGTTTCCAAAGATCAGGGACATGGACAAAATTTGAGAGAATCAGACAGGAAGTTGAGGAGACACCCTATAATTTCATAGATAGGTTAATTGATTTAGGGGAATGTTGGATAGGATTGCATATATGCAAGGAGAGAGATATAAGCCACATAAGGAGACAATTTATTAGGAATGCCTGCCCTGTAGGGTGCAGTTATTTTAGTAGTCAGTGTCCAGGCTGGGATGAAATGCAACTGGATTAATTAAGGAGAGTTGCTTCTTATGTGTATCAAAGTGACAAAGATAAACAAGAAGAAGGGACAAATGGAATAATTGAAAACTTGAGAGGAGAAATTAAAGACCTTAAATTAAAATTAAGCAAAACAATTAGTAATGAGAGTATAGACCATCAAAACAGGTCTTTAACCAACCAAGAGGCTTTAATAACTAAGCCCCAAAATGCTACATGTGTGAGAGACAGGGTCACTTGATGCATGATTATCAGTCATGGGGGCAGATATTTAGGCAAAATGACAGATACTTACCAAATAATTACAGAAACAATGCAGGAAACTTTAGGGGAAATTGAGGAAGAGGCTATAATGGATTCAATGGGTTCAGAGATAATGGTTATAGAGGCAATGGGTTTACCAATGATTATGGCAGTGGCTATAGATATGGGAGACCTAGCTACCCCAATGCATACAATGACAGGTATTATCAAGGGTCCACCCAAGCTGCAGACATGCAAACAATACAAACATACTGTACTATAGGGAGAGAGAATGGAGTCTCCCCCTACTGAGTCAGGACCAGAGTGAGGTGAAGATGAAATGAAGTCAAGGGTAGATATAAAGGGGATTGATTGGTTTTCCCTCTCTCCTCTCCCTGGCAAACCCCACTCTGGTTGCCTTCAGGATCACAAACTTTTGTTCCCTCTGAGACTTGTTGAAACAAAGTATAATACAGACAGCTTCTCCCTCTCTGAGGACAGAAATGTAACTTCCCTCTCCCCAAACTTCAAGTCTCCCTATTTGGATACTGTGAAGTAGGCACTTGATCTTATGAACAGCTATTTATTCTAAGGGAACAAATGAAAGGTAGGGCAACTTTGTACAGCCTCTGCCAAGCATGTTCAGGGAAGCAGAAGAATCTTTACCTTTACCATGGTCACAAACAAATCCCATACAAGATCTTAACATAATTACTAATAAGACATATATGCAGAAGTCTGAATTAAACAATTTTTTGCAACTCAATGAAGTGAACAGTCATAACAGCATAGAAATACAAGCAGCACAAATGGAGAAGTGAATCCATTGCAAACTCAAAAGACATTGCAAGTTGATATTCTAGAGCCAGAACAAACACAACAAGCCAATTCAAACCGAGAATGGGACATAGTGAAAATTGAATAACAATCACCTATGGTTCAAGTAATCAAGATATAGAAAATGGGGTACCACAAGTAATGATCACAGTAAGGAATGAGATATACAGAGCTTTGATAGATACTGGTGCCACAAGATCAGTTCTCAAAACATCACCAGAGAACAGTTCCATTGTGGGTCTGTCCAAGTCAAAGGTGCTACAGGAGAAACTCAAAGGGTTCCTAAATAAAAATCAAAGATGGTAAAATTTGGTCCTCTCACTATTGATCACACTTTTCTCTTGATTCCTGAATGTCCTTCTAACTTGCTAGGAAGAGATCACCTATGCAAGATAGGGGCAACGATTCAATGTGATCAGAGTGGACAAATCTTCCCAAAGAATCCTTAAAACACCCTCCATTGTTATTCCTAGGACAATTGGAAGATGATGAAAAACAACTAAGTGAAGGAACTATCTTTGAAATACCTAAAGGTATTCTAGAGGAAGTTTGGGCAAAACATTCTAATAATGTAGGGCTTTTAAAATCAGCAATCCCTTTAAAGATAGAGGTCAAAGAAGGAACTCCACCATGAATCCCACAATACAGGTTGAGCAAAGAAGCCATTGCTGGAACAACTCCAATAATCAATAGCCTCCTAGCATGGAAAATTTTAGTTCCAACAATCTCAACATATAATACCTCAATCATGCCCATCAAGAAACAAAAGCCAGACTCTCAAGGGAGGGTGCAATGGAGATTCATTCAGAATTTAAGAGCAATAAATAATTTTGTAAAGAAATGTCATCCCAAGTCCAGCTGCCATAATCTCTGAAATTCCAAGCAAAATTCTTTATCGTCATGGACTTGTGCAGTGCATACTTTACAATCCTCCTAGATAAAACTTTCCAAAATATCTTTGCTTTTACCTGGAAAAATTCACAGATAACCTGTCAAAGACTCCCACAAGGGTTCTGTGATTCTGGCTCTGTTTTGCCAAATTTTGAAAAGGGACCTTGAAACAATAAAATTCACTGAGAGCAAGCTGTTAAATTACATTGATGTCATAATTTTGGCCTAACCAAATGCAAAAGTGTCAGCAGAACAGTAAAACTCGTTTCCTAGAGCTATACAAAAGAGTACACAAAGTATCAAAAGCTAAACTTCAATGAGTAATGCCAAAAGTAGAATATCTCGGGTTTATCTTGGAAGCAGGTACCAGAAAATTTTCCAAGAAAAGAGTAGCTAATGTACAAAAGCTATGCATGCCTTCAACAACAACAACAAAACAACAACAACAACAACAAAACAGCTCCATGCCATCTTAGGAGTGACAGGGTTTTGCGGATGATGGATTCTGGGATATAGAATTATAACCAAATGTCTTACATACTTAACCAAGAAGACAGTCTCAGAACCTCTGAAACTCACTAAGGAACACAGACATACAATAGAAAAACTAAAAGCTGCTATAATATCTGCCTTAGCCCTAAGAATTCCAGACTATTGAAAAGAATTCCATCTCTTTGTCCATGAGGACAAAGGAGTAGCATCTGGAGATTTAATGCAAACCCTAGGAGATAAATATAGACCCATGACTTATTACAGTGCCCAGTGTAACAGTTAAAATTAGGGGGCCAAGCTGTGGCAGGTAAAAATTAGTTTCTCTCTGCAAGGAGTATTACATTTTTAGAGTTTTATTAAAGGTTGAGACTTTGAGAATATAATTTGAGAATATACAAGTAAGAGAAGCATGAGCTAGGTGGGCCGAGAGGCCCATTTTAACCTCACCTATATCATGAAAGAGCCCTCTGCTTGCAAGCAGAAACAGGAAAAACCTTTAGTAGGTGGAGAACTCCTTTAAATAATAATTTGTGATCTTGCCCAGGTAAGAATTTCAGTGGGATTAGAGGGCATTCTGGGAGCTAGCAAGGACTCCTGGGGATTGGAGTCCTGGATTCAAAATCTCCATTTTTACATTCCCCATTTGATCCTCTTGGGAAAAAATTTTTTTCCCAAAGGATCATGAAAGCATAATCAACCTAAAGATTACAATAATTTGAGGATAAGAGGAAAAAAAGAACAAAACCAATAATTGCTGGACTCATTGACAAAAAGCCAGTTAGGGGGCAGTCCCCTTTGGCATGAAAGTATACATAAAAATAAATGTTCAATCAACTACACCCAAAGTTCATTCTTGTGCAGCTTATGGTCTAGAGGCTTCTTCATGGTGTCTTCTCCAACAGTTCAGTTTCTGGATTCAGAGAAGTTGCATCTTTCTTTACCTAAAATTCTTCTCAAAAGGAATTTAAACATTTCAATTTAAAATAATATTTTTTACATTTCCCCGTGTTGTGGGTATTGAAAAATACAGGATGACTTAGGGATGCATGGCTGAGGTATGAGGTATATGAATTAATTGGTAAGAGAAATTAAAAAGATATCAGAAAAATCCAAATAAAAAAGAAAATACTGGATGAAAATATAGCCTATCAAAGTCTTATGTATAAAAATTCTAAGTAAAAGAAAAATAAATCTAATACAAGTCCTTGAATCAGGGCCCAATTAAAATGATCTAAGCAATGATGCATTTACCCAGTCAGTAGCTAGGACAACAGAAAGTTACCACACTATGAAAGACAGAAAAAAGGAACTAGATTGTAAGAGCCAAATTTGAGATAATTGGTAGAATGTGGAACAAGGAAGACCTGCTTTTAACACATGTTAAACAGCCACAATCTCCAACCCCAAACACATTCAAGTCCTCTTTGTCTAGGCTCAAAATTACATCAATCCCACCAGGATTGGTTGGTCTCTTTGACCTTGTGCTCAATTGGCACTATGCAGTTTAGCTTTGTGCTTCTTTGGCACTGTGCAATGGATCTTTTTTGTATATCTTGTTCTGGAATCAGACAGAATCATTACGTAAAGTCCCATAATTTTTAAAATAATTAGTGGCATCATTTTTATAATCTCAAGCTTTGGGGGCATGCATTAGCAAATGTATCTTAAACTTATATTACTGCAAAATAAAAAAGTTAAAGAAAATCTTAATGCTGGTGACATGTGCTTCAAATATAAAAAAGAGAGAAAAATAAGTAGTATATTGCACATGCAAGAAAATATAATAATAAAAGAGTTAAAAAATTTAAATATAATAATAAAAGTTTTAAAAATTCAAAAATATAGCTTATAATCATTGACACACTGTGTCAGCTAAGAAAATAAGGATTATAAAGCTTTCTCACCAAAAATGAAATCCATTTCCATTTCATATCTGGCCATGATCCACTGTGAGTATGAGCAAATTAATTGAGCAAGGTAACATTTTTCATTGTTAAAGAACAGTAGTACAAATATGTAGGAAGCATTATTCCCCAAATTCTCAATAGTCCAATTAATTACAATAGCAAACAAACACACCATCATATTTCACATAAGTTGCTATATGACATTTTAAAAGACCTATGAATTGATGAATATTTGTCACAATTTTTACAAACGTAGCAATCTTTCAACCTTGGTAATAAACATATTTTTAAACAAAGTACAACTCATTTTGAGTTTAGAACATCATCAAGAAAACTAGATATCATTCTGGTAGAAGTAAAGTAGTGAGCTGAAGAGTATAAATGAGGGGTGCTCCTTTTTTGGAGGCTTTTTAGGGATACAAATGCCCTGAGATAAACTGCCGCAACTTCCATTCACATATTTAGAAATGCGGGAAGGTTGGGGGTTTTAAAATGTATTTCACTTCAGCTACTAGAATGGGCATTACACCTTGTGTTAGGGGCAGGCAAAAATGACCAGAGATTGTTAAGAAAAAATTCTAAAAATCATGTCTAGAAAACCCTTAAAATCAGTTGAGATATTTAGCACATTAAATTTTCCAAAGGTTGTTATACAATTGTAATCAGTTCTGATGAAGTCTATCTATCCTCTGTATGACAAGTTACAAAGGCAAAAAAAGAAAGGCTGTTTTCATATATGATCTTAATTACAATGATATTTGTTCAGTATGGTTATATGGGAAATGCAACAGAATTTAAAAGTAGTTAAAACTCAATACATTAAAATGATTCAGTGTAACAGAATAATATTGAATGCAGTAATATATGTATTTAAAATCACAAAGTTAAATCTTAAACAAAGCAAACAGTAAAATGCAATAGAAAACAGAGATTTGTATAAACCATGGTGTCTGAAATGCCTTAAAAATATAACCTCCAGTCTCTTTAAAGTTCCTTGGATTTTTATCCATTTAGATGCCTATTGTCCAAAGGCAAATTGATAAGGGGTAGGCAATGGGGCCTAAATGATCTGCTCAGGGCCACACCACCAGCAAGTGTCTGAGGCCAGATTCCAACCCAGGACCTCCTGTCTCTAGGCCTGGCTCTCAGTTCAGTGAGCCGCAGAGTTTTCTCCCCATAGTTAGGTAAATGGTTGTAGGGAGCTGAATTTTCCCCCTGACAGGCAGGTGAAGTCAATAAAAGGATCAATGCAATTAAAAGATATCCTTGTAAAATAGCCATGCTTTTAAGTTCCTACTTGAAAAAACCTTTCTTCTTTCCCTCTTGTCTCTCCCCTCCTATGATATCCCCAGTCCACATGGAGGTTAATCTAAGGGAAAATTACCCCGTTTGTTACCAGCTGGCTTTTGATCCTGAAGAAACTTGGTCTGCTACCAGCAGCCTCGGACCTGGGGCTGGGGCTGGGGCGATGAGTCGGAGGCCAGTTTTTTTCTGGGCCTGGATTGGCTGGGCCAGATGGCAAGAGACCACTGGGGTGGGCAGAGCCGGAACAGGAACACAGGAAAGCAGGGCCGGGAGCTGGAGCAGGGCTGAGATGAGTTTAGAGGCTTGCTAAAAAGGCTGGAATGAGCAGCAGCTTTGTGAGGGTAAAAAACCTTGGACAGAGAAATGTGGCTTAAAAAAAATTCTAGGCTAAAAAATTTGAGAAGTTCTCATCCAATCTAGTGGTCGCCATAATTGTAGCAGTTAAAATTAGTTTCTCTCTGCTAGAGGTATTATATTTTATAAGGTTTATTAAAGATTAAAATATAAAGAAAATGCAAAATAAGAAAGCACGTGTCTAGGTGGGCCAAGAAGCCCAATTCAAACTCACCTACATCATGAAAAGACCCATCTGCTCTGAAGTGGAAGTAGGAAAAAGGCCCCAGTAGCTTTTACAGCCAGGTTAAATAGAAATTTTCACCTTGCCCAGGTGGAAATCTCAGTGAGATTAGAGAGCATTCTGGGAGCTAGCAAGGACTCCTGGGGATTGGAGTCCAGAGTTCAAGTCTCCATTTTTAAACCAGTTACATGTAGTTTACTGAGGAATGAGTCATTGTCTCCCTGCAATAGCAGCCATATCTCTCATGATCAAGAAGTCATCTGAACTTGTTCTGGGATGCAAATTGACTGTATATTTACCACATCAAATAGAAACTATGCTAAAAAACAAAAATCTGCAAGCTTTTACTTCACAAAGGCTATCTCAATATGAAATTGTACTACTGAGCAACGAAAACATCACCTTAAAACGTTTCCAAATTCTTAATCCAGCTACTTTACTCCTAGATCTACCAATGTCAGAACCTGGGCACAATTGCCAAGATACATTAGATCTAGTACAAAAAATAAGAGAATATTTAAAATATAATCCCATTGCCTGAAGCAGATCTAGAACTCTATACTGATGGATCTTCCTATGTCCATAATGGAGAAAGGTTCACAGGAGCAGCTATAGTAACATAAAATGACACATTGTGGTATGCATTCTTGCCAAAAAACATCAGTGCTCAAGGAGTAGAGTTGCTCATTCTGACAAAATCTCTACAGATGGGCAAAGGCAAAAGAATCAATGTTTATACTGATTCAAAATATACATTCAACATTTTACATGCTATAGGTCATTTTTGGAAGCACAGAGAATTTTTAAATCAGCAGGGAAAGAGATTGCTTATGGAAATACCATCTTACAGCTTTTGGAAGCTGTGCAATTACCTAGAGAAGTTGCAATCATGCATTTCAAGGGTCACTTGATGGGGAAAGATCACATCTCCTTAGGGGACCATAGGGCAGTCATAACAGCAATATATGGGGCTCAGTTTGGTCCAATCCATGTTATGAATTTCTCCCTAGTTGAGGAGGATGGTTTAAAACAAATGTATAACAAAAGGGAAACTTGGAACTGCAAAGAAAAACTTGGAGCAAAACAACTGAGAGGCATATGGTTCTCTGAGAGAGGTAATCCTATCTTACCAAAAGCCTTCTATTACCATGTGAGCAATGCTAATCATGGACAAAAAGCATTATGGCACAAAAGCAATCACGGATTCTGTAAAATGATTTTGGACAGCTCATGGAATTTCCTGTTATGCTATGAGAGTTTGTCAGAAATGCAAGATCTGTTTATAGTTCAACCAAGGAGTGCTCAGAAATAAGGGTTGGGAGCTCAACCATTGGTGTATACTCTTTTTGAGAGTTTACAACTTGATTATATATGCATGCCAAATGACAAAGGGTTTAAGAATGGCCTTGACATAATAAATCATTTGACAAGATGGCCAGAAGTTTTTCCAGCTAAGAAGAACACTGCAGCCTTTGTGATAAAAATCCTTTTCAAAGAGATAATTTCCAGTTTTGGGATCCTTCAATCTTTATATTCGGACAAGGGAAAGTACTTCACACATCATATACTCCATAAAGTATATAAAAACTTAGGTACAAAATGAAATTATCACACTGTATACCATCCTGAAAGTGCAGGCCAGATTGAGAGATTCAACATGGATGTAAAAACACTTTTTGGCAAAGTCTGTACAGAAACACTTCTATCCTGGACAGATGCTCTGCCAATAGTAATGTTTCATCTCAGGATAAAGCCAAGTGGAGACTTTCACCTATCTCCCTTCAAGATGTTATATGGTCACGCAATCTGGAATGGGAGAACACAAAAACCTGCATATGTATCAAAGTTAGGAGGAGATTGCCAACTCTATAAATATATTCAGGCTATTCAACAGAGACTCAAAGAATTACATGAAATGGGCATATAACAACAAAGAGTTCCACTAGACCATTTGCTGCACAATATAAAACCTGGAAACATAGTATATATAAAGAACTTCAACAGAAAATCAATAACAAATCCAAAATGGTTGGGTCCACATGAAGTTCTGTTTGTTTCTCCATCAGCTACAAAGGTTGCAAACAAAGATTCATGGTTCCACTGTTCCCACATCAAGTTGCAAAAACCAAACATAGATACAGAACAATCAGAACACTCACAAACTATTCACAACTTAGAATCAAATCAAAACCCAGAGAATTAATGAAGAAAATATAAGAGACCACTGAAAATTCCAATAACTAAAACCAATAAACATCACATCACACTCATACATTAAATTCCAGTGCAAGAGGAAAGATCCCATCAGTCAACATGTAGACAACAGATAAAAATCCAACTACCACAGATAAAGAAAAATAACAAAAGATAGAAGCAAAGAAGAAATGAATCAACTTACAACAAAAAATGGACAATCAGAACTTTAAAACTTGCAAAAAAGGACAGTGTCTCTCCTATGTGTGTTTCTGTTTCCACTTTTAAAGATCTTTTTCTCTTGTGTCACTTCCCCTAAATTTTACATCTACCAATCACAGCTGACACTCCACTCCAGAACTGCCCACTCCCACTCAATGTATGAAATGGGTATTCACACCTTTTTGTGATTAAAATCCAAAATGAGTTTTATACTCATACTCAACTTTAAGTACTGTGTTTACACTTTGGGGATTAAAATCTAAAAATAGGGGATTACAAATCCAATCTTCACAATCAAGGAAGAGCTAAGTACCTTCATTGTAACAATAAGGGGAAAGCCAGATTCAATTTTTACAACCCCCCCCCCCATGATCATTGGGAGACTAGTCTCCCCATTGATCATTTAACATAATCATCTTGTACCACTAAAAAACTTCTAACTACAGATGTATACAATATTTCACTTTCTAATATGAAATTATAATAGTTAGAGATATGAGGAAAATAGAAAAGAGAGAAAGCTTGGTTTTTCTAGGCACATTGACAAAAAGCCAAATTAGGGGGCAGTAAGTGTACATTTACAATAAGTGTTCAATCCCCTTCTGTTCAATTGATTGCACCCAAAAGTTCATTCTGGATCTTCTTGATGCAGTGTAAGTTTCTGCTAGCATCTTTCTTCAAAGAGTTCATTATCTGGATTCAAGAAGTTAGCAAACTTCCTGAAATTTCTCTCAATCAAAATTTTAAATCTTGGATTTTTTAAAATAAAAAAATACAATACAACCCCCCCTGAAAAGGGTGTTTATCAACACCCAGATCAACTCAAAATGGTTGAGTTATGGGTGTATGAGTCAATTATCAAGAGAAAAAACAAAAACACAAAAGAAAAATAGAGAAAAAATTAAGCTTTTGAGAGAAATAAAAAGTCAAAAGCAGAAACAAAATATCAAAAACTATTTATATAAAATTTCTGAATTAAAAGAGAATAAATTCATAACAGGCCCTTGTTATTAGGGTCCAATTAAAGTAAATTTCTGTCCTATAAATCTGTAGGGGAATAAATTGTACTAATATTGTATTTACCCATTATAAGTCAGGACTACAGGAAGTTGCCATAATATAAGAAAGAAAAAATAAACTAGATTTTTGTGTAAAAAGGGAAGTGTCATTCCATGATTTGATCATTTCATCATTTCTCAGGGATAGGGGAGCTAGAATAGCCAATTGTTAGGTACTTTCATAGAAAGTATTTTACAAGGAATATGGTTCAAGGAGTCCTGCATCTTAACATATGTCAAGTGCTACAATCTTGAGTCTCATACTAGGATCAAGTCCTTTCATATTGGCATAGAAGTTCATCAATCCCATATGGATTTTTTTCCTTTTGACCTGTGTGCTCTTTTGGCACTTTTCAGGTTAAATCTGTGCTTCTATGGCACTATGCAGATAAAGTCTGTGCTCCTTTTTTTATTCCATTTCCTAGAATCAGACACAATCATAAATCATAGTCCCATAACATTTACCAATAAATGGCAGGTTTCTAGAATCTAAAGCTTTTTGGGTATGCATTTTTTTTGCTAAGCAAATGGATAACTTAGCTTATTGCAAAAATCAAAAATAGTTAAAAGAAAATCTTTTCAATACAATTAAATGTGCTTCAAATGCAAAAAAATGAGAGAAAGCAAAAGAGGAAAAAATAGATAAAATACTCTATGGCATAAATAAAGTGCAATAAAATAGTACAGTTCCATCAGTGGGGAAGTCTTATTATAATCAATAGTTAAATACAATCAATATAGTCAAGTATTCATTATCAAGAGAAGGTGTAATCAATCACAGAGGTACTGTATTAAAAAAATCCATTTCTTCTTCTTTGCTACTATTTGGAGGGGAGACAAAACTGAAAAGGGTTAATATCAACAAAAACAATAGAGTCCAAGGGGCATCACCTTCTGCCCCACATGGAGGGGTAGTAGCACCCTGAGTATTTTTTGGAAGAGCCCCACTTAAGTTATACTGTTGTGGAGTTAGTTGGTTTAAGTTATCATTTTCCCAATTTCTATTTTTATAATTTTGATTCCTATAGTCATTATAGTTATTTCTATCAGTTCTAAAGTTGTGATTTCTATGGTCATTATTATAGTCATTTCTATAGTTATTATTTCTAAAGTTGTTATTATTTTTTCCCCATAGCCAGTTCTTACAGACCATAATTACATGGCCTCTTTTTCCACAGTAAAGGCATGTTATTGATTTATCTGTGAATTATTTTTTCCCCATAGCCAGTTCTTCATCATTACATGGGCTCTTTTTCCACAGTAAAGGCATGTTATTGATTTATCTGTGGATTCCTGAAAAGGGACTATGGTCTCTCCCTGGTTTTTCAGTTTTCTTTTTAACATTTCAATTTCTTTCCGTAAGTCTTCCACTGATTTGCTGTTTTTCTCACATCTTTTTGTATGGCCCTTATAAACGTAGACTGCTACTCTCCTCAATTCTTCAAGGTCCATAGAGTCCCATTTTGGGCAGCTAGTTTTAAAGTAGTCTTTTACCACTGAACAACAATTCTTAACAGATTGTCTATGTATTTGTCTAATGTCTCTTTCTCTGGATAGATCAAAGTTCATATATATGTTCCCCACATCAATAAGTCTGTCCATAAACTGGGAGGGAGTCTCATCTATTTCTTCTTTGGTGCTTTTGAATTTAGACCATGAATCTGGTCTATCAGAGCATGCTCTCATGGCTGTCAATAATGCTTCTCTGGCCTGGTTTAGTTTTGTATAATCTGGTTCAACATTGTGGTTCCAATGTGGATTTTCAGTTGGCCAATAATTTGCTCCCTTACCTCATACTTTTGCTTAGCCAAAGAGATGATTTTATTTTTCTCTCTGTTAGAAAATTTTCCAATAAATTTTTGACATCTATTCAAGTGGGGTCAAAAGTTTTGAGTATGTTCTCCAATCTTTTTATAATTAATATTGGCTCTTCTTCAAACAAGAGAAGGTCTTCCTTGAATTTATTTAAATCCTCAGGACTGAAAGGTGTATGTTGTCTTATAGACACCAAGTTCCCATTTTTATTGAAAGTTGGAATTTCCCTTAAAGGGAATACACTTCTATCTTAATTTTCTCATGTTTCTGTCTCTAGGCTTTTTGCCCCATTTTCAATGGGGTAGGTAAGAGGAGTGGAAGGGGTGGGCAAGCTGAGGGGGTGGGACTGTGGGTCCATAGTGCCAGAGAGATGAGAGGTAGGAGCAGTATGGGAAATGAATTGTGCAAAGTGGGAAGGAGGGGCAAAGGAAGAAGGGGCAGGGGCTGGGGGGAAGATGCAGAGGAGGTGGGTCAGGAGGAATGGGCAGGGTTGGGGGTTAGGGTAGAGGGGTGAGGCAGAAGGCATGGGTGGGGGAAGGAGTGGGTTGGGTAGTAGAAGAAGGACTAAGTTGGGTATGGGAGGGGATGGTTTGTGAACTAGGAGCCATATTGCGTAGAGCAGGGTGGGACAAAGATTCTGATAATGAGGAAGTATGGAGAGATAAGACACTCCTACTCTGGGGTGGTTTTAAATTCATTTCATTGTTTTTTTTTAAATAAAAGCCATGATCTCCCTCAAACTCTCCTCCACACTTTCCACTTGACTTGAGTTATACTCAAGCTGAGCTTTTAGTTCTACATTTTGTCTGGCACATACTGGGAGTGCTGACTTGGTAGCAAGAGTAAATCATAGAGCAGACATGACAGAAAAAATGGCAGCAACAGAAGGGCATGCAACAATTTTAAATCTCTCCATCATAAGTGAAACTGATTTGACAAAAGCTTATAATGAGAAGGAAGTTAAAAAGTGGAGACAAAAATTTTAAAGCACAGTTAATAAATGCAGTTTGGATTTCATCTTATGGAAAGCCAATATTACCAAGAGCTTTTAATAACCAAATCTGTTAAGCTATACACAGTAAGGGTCATTTTGATACACAAAGCATAGTGGATTGAGTGAAGAAATCATGGATAGCCCCAGGTATTAAATCTATTGCATCGAAGATCTGTGCCTCTTGTCAAGTATGCCAACAGTACAAACAATCTATTTTTAGGCAAAAAGCTTTTGGTGGGTGTAAGAAATATTTGTTAATTAATTAAGAGTTCATTAGGAAATAGAGTTAAGTAGCATAATTTATTGATAGATACATAAGAGAGATTAATAAGTTGGATTTCTTTAAATATTAATAGAATCTCAGAGACAATTGGTGGGAGATAATTTTCTCAAAGAGCTTTGAGAAAGGCAGTTGATCTAACTGTTCACTCTTTGGGCTGACCTTATTAGGAATATTATTGATTAGTAATTGATTCTCAAGTGGAGTGACAGGAGAGAGAAATTTCTGTCAAAAGGGTTCAAGCCAATTCAAAATGCAAAGCAAGAGTTTGGTTGGAATTCCCAGGTGGGAGGTTTTAACTGCCACTTGGATCTCTGAGATTCTCGAGAATTGTCTGATGGACTCTTTCTGGGATCTGAACTTGGTCCTGGAGGAGGCGAAGTTCCTGAGCTCCTTGGTCTTTCCCTGTGACATTTTGGAAATACCAAGACTTAGAGTTTATTGATCATTTGGCTGTGATTGGAGAGATGTTACTGACAGAGAAGAAACCAGAAAATCTTTCTTTTCTTTGGGCTCTGTGGGAAACCCAGAGTCATGGCATAATTTTGGTTAGGCCTCAATAAAACTTGCTCTGACTGGTCTTTTTGATAATTTTGGAGGCAGAGATTTAAGATAAATATATAATTTATAAGTTATTGGAAATAGGTTGTTTGGATAGGAAATTTTGGGGTTTATTTAGTAATAAGGAGAAATAAAGTAGCCTGGTCTCCAAGAGAGGAAAATCCTGTGAGGGGGAATCAGTTGGGACTGGGTAAAAGCTTAGTATCCCCTTAGATTTTTAGGGTTTCCTGTTTATCTATTACCTTCTTAAATCCTTATGACTTTTATTAAATTAAGATTAAGTTTTTCATCTGATCCTATTATCCATTGTGCTAGCCTACAAACAAGGCCCAATACTGTTACCTTGGCCCTTTATCTAGAGTATCTGACCAACAACAATAAGAAGATACTGAGTCTAGAAATTATCTTAACAAACTGAACAAAGAAGGTGATCCAAAGACAGAGACTCTGTGAGTTTGGAAAATCTTGGTGAATTTACATCCTGAGAATAAATCATCTCATCTGGTCAGAGAAGAGGAGTTTATTGGGTGAATTACCTGTGACTGCTCCAATAGATGGCAGTAAAGTCTGACCTATTTGAGTGGGGAAGGTAGTAGAATCTCTGAGAAGCTGGAAATCACATCAGAACAGCAGGAAAGAGAAACCTGACTTATTCTTCTTGTTTATAAGTTTATATTTAAAGATAGATAGATAAGGATTTTAGGGTTATGGATAAATAGGAAGAGAGAGTAGCTTTGACTCTGTTGAAGGAGAAGACTTGCAGACCAGATTGGGTTGGTTGGTTATAGTTAAGATTTATTAGCATAGGGACCTACACAATATAAGAAATACTTTTCTAACATGTTTTCCTTTATTATCCCTTCCTCCAAAATTTTTTATACCTATAATAAATATATTTTTATATAACTGGACTGAGCCAGAATTCTTTCAGACTATTTAGAGAAGTCATCTTTCTCAATAGTAAAAACAACAGCCTGTCCACTCAGGACACAGGTATTGGAAATACCTATACCAATACCAACAATCAATTTATTTACAACAAGTATTTAATAACCCTTATAACATTTGGTGAGCCAATTTTAGGAAAAAAGAATTGAAAAATAAAAAGAAATTATAATTTACATTCGTAACAGTCATATACAGACAGGCAGTTCTCAACTCCCGGAATTTTCACATGTTGCTCCCCTTAGAACCAAGGAGAGCACAAAGGGCAGGGTGTCTCCCACTGCCAGTACTGTTTTATAGAAACAGGGTCTGCAGTGATTACAGAAGTCAACAACAATGTGGTTTGGATTACAATATCTAAATATGGGGAATCTTACCCAAATGGTTAACAAAATGATCCCAGAGTACATCAGGGGAATACCTCTGCCCAACCCTCTATACCAGATGCTCTGTTTATCATTTTTGGACATCCTATACTGGTTTTTGTTAGAATGTTAGGGGATGTTGGTGCTGTCATTCTGTAGAATGTCTGTTATTTACATCCTAAATTGGTTCATATCATTGAAATGAAAACAGATCGGGGAAAATGAGTATGATCTGAAGGTACAGTATCTGGAAGAAGTCATAAATGGACAGAGTGAATTGAATAAGGAGACAAAGGAGAAATTAAACATGACAAATAATGTAGAACAGGCACCTGTACAAACAAAACTTGAACAAGAGACAGCAGAGCTAGAGAATGCTGTGTGTGTGTGTAGTTACTGTCAGACAAAGGAAAAACTTCACCCGAATGGATCTCAGTAGTTTTAAGAAAAGTATGTCCTCCTTTGAAGAGGAGCCTATTGCAGTTATAAAAAAATTTCAGAAGATAATAAAACAGTATGACCTCATGTACAATGACATGGACATAATAATGGATGAATTGTTGACAAAACAAGAAAAGGGAAAGATAGTTTCAGAAACAGAAGAGTGGCCAGAACTTTCCACAGGTTTGGGAAATGAATATTCCTGGAGATTTGAGAGAAAGCTGTTGCAATGTGGTATTTTGCTCTTATGGGGAAATTTGCTTACATGTGCATTTTTCTTCATAATGATACCAGACTATATGTTTTTCATAAATTTATATGATAGCATGCAATGGCTAAAAATTGGGGTAGATAGGTGCCACAGGCCAGGGTCCAGCCCCACTCATGGCTCCAGGAGTTCTCAGCAGGTGGAACAGGCAGGTAAAAAAACCCAAAAAAATGGAAGACAGCTGTGCATATGTATCAGCCAGGGGCAAGATTTGCATCTGGTGGCTGCTCCACAATGCCCAAGCTTGGTGTTTATTCTTATGCTCATTTTTTTCGGCACACAGATACAATTTTCAGCACACAGGTTCGAGTAAAGATAATTGTAAAAGTGACACATTCACTTTAAAAAAATTGTTTGATTAACATTCTGAGATCATTCTATACATTTGTATGTTAACTATTGATTTGACAGGAAACTATATACAATATAAATTCTATACAATATAAATTATTTCATCACAGATGGATTAATTTTCTCATTAACCTGTGAGGAGCTTTGAGCTTACAATCAAGGAAAATCACTTATTACCTTTAACAAAAATAGGTAATCAATCAGAAGTTCTAGAAATAATTCAACAACCATAGCAGTAAGGTTGAGAGATCAGAGAGGTACTGAGAACACAATTCAGATTTAATATTAGACTGATCATTTTTAAGGGTTTATTAGGGAGTTTTGGTAGGTAGAATTGAGTCACTGAGGCATGATGAAGCTTGGTGTACCTGTATAAGTCTTTCATTATGAATAATTTATTATGCTGGCCTTAGGAGAATGAATTTCTGTACAGGGGGAATAGGGGATATTCTGGGCTTGGCTTTTGCTGGGAATTATGTACCTAAGAAAAAGTTAACCCATAATAGTCTTCTGGGTTTTGTTTTGTGAGCCTAATCTTTTGGTGATATTTGGGGGAAATAGTGTGCAAACATTTTGCTCTTAAATTACTTTTTCTGAGACTAGGGAGAAGACAACAATCATGCCAATTTCATTAGTAAGGGATGTTGATGAGAGAAGTCATGCAGAGTGGGGTGAGTGCCAAAGAGTCACTCTGTGACCTCTTGGTGTCCATGAGTGACCCTGTCAAGATATTGTGGCCTGCCAGCTCTCAGCAGATAGGCCTATTTCATTCTTGCCATTAACAGCAACTGTAATATTTGCCTTAATTCATTTTTACTATGCCCTGAAGACATGTGTAAACCTCATACTAGGGAAAAGAGCACAGAACACTGACATAACAATTATGATGTTAACAATGAAAGAGGAGATTTCACAATTAAAAGAAATGGACAAGCAATTGACTGAGGAAAGGGATAGCATGAAAGCAAACATTAAACAAACAAATGATCCAAACACAGACAATGCAGAAAATATTGCAAAGGAAGAAAAAACAGATGGGGCTGAAAGGGCTTTGCCAATCCTGCCACTGAGATCATGCAACCTTACAGCAGGACACAGGCATACTTCATATTAAAATGCAGAAACCCTTTACAATAGAAGACCTTGAAAGCCTAAAAAAAAGTGTATGCCAAAATGGCATGTGGACCCTTTCTGGGCAATCAAAGAGTTCAAGTGTGCAATCCACTTGTATGACCCCACATTTTTTCAGATATCGAAATCCTTTTATCTGAACTTTTCACCACAAGTGAGAGAGAACAATTTATTCAAGAAACCAGAACAAACCCAAATCTTACATCTTGACCAGAGCAATGGCAAGACTTAGAGTTATCTCATAATCAAAACCTGTCATATTCATGGAGGGCATGTGAAGATCTAGTTGAGACAATGAAAAATGTCTCAAAGAAACCTGACACTTGGGGGAGGTTTGAAAAATTGAAGCAAGAACCTGGGGAACACTTGTCAGTATTTCTTGGTAAGGTAGTTGAGTCAGCTGAAAACATTCTGGGATTTCAGGACCTTAGCAAACAGAATCTCCAACATATCAGGAGACAATTCATTAAGGGAAGCAGCCTACCCATAAAAACTTATTTTTGTTTGCATTGCCCAGACTGGGAAACATTCAGTCTGTAAGATTTAAGAAGAACATCAACATACATACACACAGGTCACAAAGAAAATTTAAAGGAAAAGGATGAAACAATAAAAGTGATTAAGGAACAGTTGAAACAACCAAATAACTCAATTAGACATAAAGAAATTGATGAAATCAAAACCTTAGCTACTTTGCAAGCATACAAACCTAGGAGAGATTTCCAACAAAATAGGTAAAACAGAAATGCACCAAAATGTTTCTTACATGGTAAAATAGGGCACATAGTTCATAACTGCAATCTAAAGGCACAATTAGACTTGAAAAATAACAGGAAGAGATCATGGAACAATAGCACAACATACAACAACAACAAGCAAACTCATTCAGAGTGTTGTGATCACAGTTGCAAAAGTTCCATGCAAGCTCCAGATTTGAACATTATGCAGAAATTCATCCAATAGGGGGAGAAACCACATTATTCTCAAGTAGTTTCAGGTGCTGCCAAACAATGCCGCTTTATGAAGCCAATTGCAAAGAATAACAGCAAAAAGCAAAGATGGGAAAAGGAATGGGGAAACTGACTTGGGAGAAAAATGCATTGAAATAGAATTAGGGATGCACAACTAAAGAGCAGCAGGAGGAGGAAATGCAATTACAAAATGATAGAGAGGAAATTAGGTGTAAGATTTTTGGAACAGTGGAAAAAGATACAAAGAAAGTGGAAGGGAATGGGGATATTACAAGTCCTAGAACACAAACATTAGACTTGAGAGTGAATAATGATTTAGAAAACAAAGAATACAAAGGAACAGATTCTAACAATAGTGAATTGCAACATCAGCACAATGCAAAAGTAACATAATAGAAAGGAAAAACTATACCTTAGGAACTGGAAGTACAGGACAAAAAGAAATAGCAAAGGCAAAAGCAGAAGCAAATGAGACACAGATATTAGAGTATTCTAGGGATTCTAAACAAATAGTAACTAAACTAAGTCAGGCAAATAAGCAAACAATAGAATGGACCAATGGGACAGTAAAGCCAATATCTCCAGATATTCAAATAAGCAGACCTGAAGACAAAACCAATGGGGATGATATCACAAAAGGGAATATCAATGAAATACTAGAAAAATCAACATTGAACCCTAATGTCAAAGAGTTCAATCTAGTAACACCTGCAGGGACAATTTCAAAAACAGACATTATTCCAGTATCCCCAAGTCTCCATGTTAGTGCAGTTCCATTGCAAAGTGAAGATGGATTGCAAAATGAATATTTTTTTTTTATAAACCCTTACCTTCCGTCTTGGAGTCAATACTGTGTATTGGCTCCAAGGCAGAAGAGTGGTAAGGGCTAGGCAATGGGGGTCAAGTGACTTGCCCAGGGTCACACAGCTAGGAAGTGACTGAGGCCAGATTTGAACCTAGGACCTCCCGTCTCTAGGCCTGGTTCTCAATCCACTGAGCTACCCAGCTGCCCCCCAAAATGAATATTTAAAACAATGATATAGAAGTAGCTGATGACCAGGACTGGGATACGAGGAAAATAGAAATACAAGCACCCATGGTCCAAGTATATCAACAAAATGAGAATATTGAACCTTAAGTTATGATCAAAGTGGGACATGAGATTTACCCAGCATTGGACAACACTGGTACAGCATGCTCAGTCCTAAAAAAAATCTGAGAACAGTGAAATAATAGGAGTGGTATAGGTCACGGATGAAATAGGGAAAATACAAACAGTACCAAAATTGAAATTAAAAAATGGTAACTCTAGGATCCCTAAGAACAGAACACACATTTCTATTAATCCCAAAATGCCCTTCAAATATACTTGGTAGAGATTTTTAATGTAAAATAGGGGCAAAAATCTAATGTGTTTAATTGGGGAAATTTTTCCTACATTTGCCCAAAGAGTCACTAAAACATTATCCTTTGTTTTTCCTGGGGCAATTGGATGATGCACAATATCAAAATGCAGGTGAAATATTTGAAATTCCAAATGATGTGCCAGAAGGAATCTGAGTGAGACATTCCACAGATGAAGGGCTTTTAAAATCTGCAGCACCAGTAAAAGTGGAAGTAATAAAAGGAATACCTCCAAAAATCCCCCAATATAGATTAATTAAAGAAGCCATCAATGGAATAACCCCTATTATTCAAAGTCTGTTAGAACAGAAAATCCTGGTACCAACAATATCAGAATATAACACCCCAATAATGTCAATAAAGAAAGCAAAAGTCAATTACCAAGGCAGAATACAGTGGTGATTTGTATAGGATTTAAGGGCAGTAAATAATTTTGTGAAAAAGTCCCATGCAGTTATTCCAAGTCCCTCCAGAATTATATTATAAATTCCAAGTAATTCAAAATTTTATACCATGGTGGACCTCTGCAATGCATATTTCTCCATACCTATTGCAAAGGAAAGCCAAAATATTTTTGTTTTAACTTGTAATGGAACCCAGATAATCTGGAGCCAATTACCTCAAGTGTTCTGCGAAAGTGGAAATGCATTTTGCCAAATCCTAAAACATAATCTAAAGTCCATTGTATTCAAAGAAAGTAAGATAATCCACTTTGTGGATGATATACTTCTTGCCAGTCCAACTGCAAAACTTTGTTTTCAAGACAGTAAAAAACTCATAATAAAATTATACAAAAGAGTCTCTAAGGTGCCCAAATCAAAGCTACAATGTGTCATGCCTAAAGTTGAACATCTAAGATTCATCTCGGAAAAAGGGATTATAAAAACTTTCAAGAAGGTAGCAGATATCCAAAAGCTTAGTGTGCCAAAGTCCAAGAACAGATCTGAGAGCTATTTTGGAAGTTATGGGATTCTGTAGGCAATGGACCCCAGGCTATAGGTAATAGCAAAATGTCTGTCAGATCTAAATAAAAACACAGTCACAGAACCATTGCAACTCAACAAAGCATCTCTAAGCATTGGCAAAGCTTAAGTTTTGAGAGCCGAGCCCATGGTCTCCCAAAGTTGAGGGTCCTTCTGGCTAGGTGGAATGGTCAGGCAAATAAGAGATGAAAGATAACTGCATGCTAAGACTTGTGCTTAGGCATCACTCAATGTTCTGTCATTGCATGGGGTTTGAATTTATTTTATAGCTTCAATGAGTACATGCTTTTCTGGCACACAATCATTTTTCAACATACATGTTTCCATAGAGCCTAACAACAGATGAGAAGCCTAAGGAAATAGTCAACAAAACATGGTTGCTAAGTGCCGGGTCAGAGGGTGGAATCAACATGACCCAGATACAGGTTGGGGAATTCAGAGCACAGATTTACCAGAAGTTTTTATGCCTAGAAAAGAGGATCCTATCTAAGTGGGTATTTAAGAATCCTTAGGTTTAATTTTATAAATGGGATATCCTAGTAATATATTGGGGGGAACAGAGTGGGACAGCTGTATTAACCCTGCAAGCATGTTGTTCTCATCTATTTTTCCTGGGGCTAAGTAAGAATAATACTCATAGAAATTCCAATAATAAAGGGATGTTAATAAGGAAAGTCACTTAGGGGGTATTTCCATCCTTTTGGAGGGCTGCTTTGAAGTCCCCAGTTTCCATGTGTGACTGTGTCAAATAGCATGAACTTTGATGGCTCCCAGCACTTAAGGAAGCAATAATAACAGCCCCAGCCCTGGAATCCTGGACTATAATAAAGAATTTCACCTATTTGTGCATGAATCAAAAGGTGTAGCATTGGGAATGTTAGTTGAAACTTTAGGATCCAGTTTTAAACCAGTAGCTTATTATAGCTCACAATTGTGCACAATTGCCAAAGCACTTATTCCCTGTCTTAGAGCAGTTGCTGCTACAACTAATTTCGTATTGAGATCAGAACCTCTATTCTGCCGACCATCTAGAAGCAATAATGAAAAAATGTAATCTCCAAGCTTTTATACCATAATGGCTTTCCCAGTGTGAGATTGTGTTGCTGAGCAATGAAAACATCACACTAAAACATTGCAATGTTTTAAATCTAGCAACTTTAATTCCTGATTTGCCATTCAAGGGAGAACCAACTCATAGCTGTGAGGAAACAATATCTTAGTGGAAAAAAACAGAAATGATTTAAAAGACATTCCATTGATCAATCCTGACATCGAGATGTATAAAGATCATTCGAGCTCAGTAATTAATGGTGAGATGTTTACAGGGGCAGCTGTAGTAACACAATCAGAGACATTATGGTATGCATCCTTGCCAAAAGAAATGAGCGCTCAAGGAGTGGAACTTGTGGCACCAACAAAAGCATTACAGATAGGAAAATATAAAAGAATAAAAGAATCTTCACAGATTCAAAATACGGATTTTCTGTAATACACACCACAGGGGAGATACAGAAGCATTAGAGGATATGCCACAAATGGTAGGAAACAGAAAGCATATGCAAACATAAAAATGCAACTACTGGAGGCCATAAAGTTGCCAAAGGAAGTAGCAGTAGTCCACTGCAGATCTCACACGTTTGGAAAAGACCCAGTGTCTTTAGAAAACCATAGAGCTGAGGTAACAGCAAAATATGGAGCTAAAAAGGGACCATGTCATGTACTGAATTTTTCACTAATTGAAGAGGATAATCTAACTAATACTGATAATGAACTGTAAATTCAGACATGGAAAAAGAACTTTGGAGCCAAACAGATAGGAGGTATATGGTTTTCTGAACTAGGTAAACACCCATCTTGCCTAAAAATTTATTCTATTATGTGTGTAGTGCAATGTATGCTAAAGGACACTATGGGATCCAAGCAGTAATTGACTCAGTGATTTTGGTCTGTGCCTGGAATATCCTCATATACAATAATAGTCTGTCAAAAATGCAAAATTTATATGCAGTTCAATCAGGGAGTGTATAAAAACAATGGTTTAGGAGGTTGATCTCTAGTTTATACTCCATTTGAATGTATATAGATTGACTTTTTGAACATGCCAAGAGAAAAAGGGTTTAGGTATTGCCTAGTTATCATAGACAGACTAACTGGATGGCCAGAAGTTTTTCCTGCAAAGAAAAACAACTCAGCACTTGTGGTAAAAATCCTACAAAAAGAAATTATTCCTAGATTTGGGATCACTAGTAAATTGTGACTCAGATCATGGGACCCATTTTGCGTAATCAATACTAAATGAAGTTTATAAAAACCTAGGAATAGAAGCAAATTATCACACACTGTACTGTCCACAAAGTTTGGGCCAAGTGGAGGGACTGAACAGAGACATTAAGACAATTATTGGTAAACTCTGTGCAGAGACTCACTTGAAATATATAGAAATCCTACCATTAGTTCTTTTCCATATTTGAACAAGGCCAAGTGGAAATCTACATCTATCTCCATTTGAAATGTTGTATGGACATGCAATTTGGCAGGGAAGGACTTGTAAACCATCATACATCACTGTTAGGAGGATACTGTCAAATAGCAAAATATATAGAGGCATTGAAAACCAGGATAAGAGAATTACATGAAGTGGATTTAATTCAACAAACTACACCACTAGATATAATTTACACAACATCAAACCAGGAGATAAAGTATATGGCAAGAACTTTAGCAGAAAATCAGCTACAGAACCAAAGTGGGTTGGATCATTCAAAGTGTTATTAATAACACCAAATTTGATAAAGGTTGCAGAAAAGAATTCTTGGATACACTGTTCACATACAAAGCTTCAGAAATCTTACTCCAATACAAAAGACCTAGATAAAAGATAAATAGTTGAAATAGAAAGTGCTGAGAATGAAAATGAAACATAAACATTAGAAATATATTAGAAGACCAGCCATTTCCAACTGTCAACCAACAGGATCACCTCCAAACCAAGAGCCTGTCCACTAACAACTATTGGCAAATACCAATACAATTACCAATTGTAAGGAAGAGTTGCAAAGGGAAAGATGGGATTTTGCAAGGAGTTGAGTGACAGCAAAGACCATTGGAAGCAGAGGATACTGGGAGAGAAGAAGGGACTTGGGAGAACTCTGGAAAGAATTCTGGGCTATTTGAGCAGAGACCTAGAACTGGCAGGAAGCATTTCCTTGCTGAGGACCTTTGCCAAGAGCCATAAAAGGATTCATCCAAACATAATCCAGTAATTACTCCCACCAAGTCACCTCATCAATATACTATCTCAAGCATCAACTCAGGAGAGTGTGAAACCTTTCAGACCCAAGAGGGTTGTGGACGCTCAGCCCAAGAGCCCAGCTCTCTCCCCTTGCCTTGTGCACCTACTCTGACTATTCTTTAGCCCTGTAATATCATAATTGGTTTAAGAGAATTAGTGGGAATGGGAAGGAGAAACCCAAGTGGGAAAAACAGCTGCTTGAGTGATGGACCTTTTAGGGGACAAGTCAGGGACCCCAACTCCCTCTTTCCAACTCCCCTATTTGCCTTATAACTATTATCTATTAAACCTTTTACTTAGCAGTTGCATTAGGTGGTTGTATCTTTAGATGGATTATGATAACGTAAGGTTGCTGGGCAAGCCTACAGACCAATGAGGTAATGTGGAATCAGACTCTGTCTCCCTCCTCCCTCTCCCTCCCACTTTCAATAAGTCTCTTCAGTTGGAGTCAACCTGGGATTCAGACTAAGTTGCCTGAATATCTGATAGATAACTCACTCTCTAAAGTTGTTGGAACAAGGGTTTATTTTAAGGAAGGGGAAGGAAAGGGAAATTGGATAGGAGAGGGGTTAGGACTTCCCTGATCTGAAGTAAATCCTAAATTGAGTAATAAAATTATAGAGTTTTAGATGAGGGATGTGGCTAACAGTTTTAAGGATATTCTGAGTCAATTCTTGATAATGTAGAGACCAACAGTAACCAACAAGGAAAGGATCTTCTCAGTTCTTCCTTCAAGTGCCAGGAGAAAGAGAGAGATTTTCAGCAATTTGGGCGTTTCTTTTAACTGCCTTCTCCTGGTCACATTCTCCTCTGGAATGCTCCTTGATGGACAGCTCTTCAAACTTCCACCCATTGCCTCTGTTTGTAGGTTTTTCTTTCAATATCACTCTCTCACAATCCCCCGTTTTGTTTTTCTTGGCCAGAATGCAACCTGCATTCTGTATTAGCATCACTTACTTCATAAGTTTATCTTGACGAATTCCTAACTGTCTAATCTTTAACCTATACTATGGTAAACTATTCTACTACCCTCCCCGCCCCACCCCCAAATCTTAGTCTGTCAACTACTTTGACTAACTCTATGCTAAGTTTTGGGTGTAGGAAAATGGTTTAGGTAATAGGGATTTAGTACAAAAATATGGCTTTTGAACATAATAGCAAACAATGTAACTTAATATTTTTGACAATGTAACTTTCTTATATCCTTATGTCTATAATATGTTCTAAGTAAAAGTTTCTATGAATAACAACTGTTATTGAGATTATTATGTAACTTAACTTGTGGTAATAATGCTATACATTTGTCCCTAAGTCATCTAGGATTTTGACCAAATTTGTCTAAGCTTTCCCTATCTGTGTTAGTAATTAGAAAATTAATAATTACCCTAATATTATTAGTCTGTTAGTCCATTAGTATATACAAATGTACATAGGATATAACTATACAGATTTTGCCTATGTATAATTATAATACAATGTTGTGATTTCCGTGCAAAGTCATGCAGATAAGAAAAATTTCTTTGTTTGAATTTTCAACAGAAATTTATATGTATATCAGTATGAATTTTGTGTATGTGTGGCCATTATGCAATATGTTGTATGCTTACCCGGTCCATGAGATTCCCTTCCATGTTGTGCTTATGTGTAGTTGCATATGTGTGTGTACCTATATGTGAAGTTAACATGTATGCTGCATTCTTACATGACCTCATGACCATCAGTTCAAAATTTCAAAGTCTTTCCCTGTCTTTAGTGTTGATTGTAGAACATACGTGTCTTGGGTTTTTCATCTGTGCTGCATACAGATGTTGACTGTTGTCTCACCTTTATTGAAGTCCCATGTTCCTTAATATACAGGAACATGCATGCATGTACGATTTTCATATGCATGTAAGATTGAATTGTTTCCTTGTGCATGGAAGTAAGGTTTGAGTTCTTCATGCGTGCTTGTCAGTGTTCATGAGTTGATTCTTCATGCATGGAAGTATGATATAATATATGATAATCTTCATGTGTGGGCATATGTAACATATTGTACTGTATAAAATTTTTAGGATGCATGTTATGAATGTAAATATGATATTACCTTATATCATTTGATGTTTGATTTCACAAGGGAGTTCCCTTTGTATAGTTTGCTTCTCTAAGATGTTCATGTTAAGAAATTTTCTTGACTTTTGAGTTTTTCATGGAGATAGAATTCTGCCTTTAGCTTGTGGGGTTTTGTGTGTGTGTGTTCTTACTATTATAGATAGAATGATACATGATGATATAATGTATTTCACAGAGACATGTCTTTTTATTCAAGCAACTTTGTTACCTTTCCATTGTTGTTGCACTTGTAGGCAGAGACTTTGGCAGAGACACTTTTCATTGGACCTATAATTCTAATGTGTATGTATTTATTTTTCTGTCTGGAGCCGATCCATTTTTTTCTTTTGTAGTGCTTGTTTCTGTTTTAATTTGTACTCTCATGTGTTTCCTTTATGTTAACATATGCAATGCTTTCATGTGTGTTCTTTTTGTTTTCTCATTCATAGCTTTCCATTTATAGGGACTGTTGTTAATTATTGCTAGGGATATGTGCTGTAAATGCTATTTTATTCCTCTTCATTGCTGGTAATGTTATGGGTATAATGTATTTTTACATATGAAGTGTGAAACCATGAATCTTTGTGTTCAACCTTTACTGATGTAGGTGTTACCATGATGACAGCTACAGGACCTATCCATTTTAGTTCTGTAGGAGATTCTCTATTAAAATTCTTGATATATACTTTGTCTCCTGGTTTTATCTTATACAATGAAAAATCCAATGGTACTCGTTGTATCAGTAATCCTAGTTTTCTTAATTTCTCCAGTCTATTTTGTATTTCTTTTAAATATTCATGAAGTACACATTCCCCTTTTAACATGGACAGATATGATGGTTTTGCTGTTCTACTATGCCAAAGTAGTTGACCATATAACATTTCAAATGGCGATATACACACAAGTCACTTCTAGGTCTTGTTCTTATTTGAAACCAAGCAAGAGGCATAACATTTGTCCATTTCAAGTGTGTTTCTGAACAGTTTTCCTATTTGTGTTTTTAATTCTTTGTTCATTCATGCCACTTGGCCTGAACTTTGAGGTCTATAAACATTGTGATACTTGCATTTGATACCCAGGTTCTTGTATATTTCCTTTTTTTTAAATAATATTTTATTTGATCATTTCCAAGAATTATTCATTAAAGACAAAGATCATTTTCTTTTCTTTCCCCCCACCCCCCTTAGCCAACGTGTGATTCCACTGGGTGTCACATGTGTTCTTGATTCGAACCCATTTCTATGTTGTCAATATTTGCATTAGAGTTTCGTTTAGAGTCTCTCTTCTGTCATGTCCCCTCAACCGCTGTAGTCAGGCAGTTGCTTTTCCTCGGTGTTTCCACTCTCATAGTTTATCCTTTGCTTATGAATAGTGTTTTTTCTCTTAGATCCCTGCAGATTGTTCCGGGACATTACACCGCCCCTAATGGAGAAGTCCATTACATTCGATTATACCACAGTGTATTAGTCTCTGTGTACAATGTTCTCCTGGTTCTGCTCCTCTCGCTCTGCATCACTTCCTGGAGGTTGTTCCAGTCTCCATGGAATTCCTCCACTTTATTATTCCTTTTAGCACAATAGTATTCCATCACCAACATATACCACAATTTGCTCAGCCATTCCCCAATTGATGGGCATACTCTTGCTTTCCAGTTTTTGGCCACCACAAAGAGCGCAGCTATGAATATTTTTGTACAAGTCTTTTTGTCCATTATCTCTTTGGGGTACAGACCCAGCAGTGCTATGGCTGGATCAAAGGGTAGACATTCTTTTGTCACCCTTTGGGCATAGTTCCAAATTGCCCTCCAGAATGGTTGGATCAGTTCCCAACTCCACCAGCAATGAATTAGTGTCCCTACTTTGCCACATCCCCTCCAGCATTCATTACTTTCCTTTGCTATCATGCTAGCCAGTCTGCTTGGTGTGAGGTGATACCTCAGAGTTGTTTTTATTTGCATATCTCTGATTATAAGAGATTTAGAACACTTCTTCATGTGCTTATTAATAGTTTTGATTTCTTTATCTGAGAACTACCTATCCATGTCCCTTGCCCATTTATCAATTGGAGAATGGCTTGATTTTTTGTACAATTGATTTAGCTCTTTATAAATTTGAGTAATTAAACCTTTGTCAGAGGTTTCTATGAAGATTTTTTTCCCAATTTGTTGTTTCCCTTCTGATTTTAGTTACATTGGTTTTGTTTGTACAAAAGCTTTTTAATTTGATGTAGTCAAAATTATTTATTTTACTTTTTGTGATTCTTTCTATGTCTTGCTTGGTTTTAAAGTCTTTCTCCTCCCAAAGGTCTGACATGTATGCTATTCTGTGTTTACCCAATTTACTTATGGTTTCCTTCTTTATGTTTAAGTCATTCACCCATTTTGAATTTATCTTGGTGTAGGGTGTGAGGAGTTGATCTATTCCTAATCTCTCCCATACTATCTTCCAATTTTCCCAGCAGTTTTTATCGAATAGTGGATTTTTGTCCCCAAAGCTGGGATCTTTGGGTTTATTGTATACTGTCTTGCTGAGGTCACTTTCCCCCAGTCTATTCCACTTCCTTTCTGTTTCTTAGCCAGTACCAAATTGTTTTGATGACTGCTGCTTTGTAATATAGTTTAAGGTCTGGGACTGCAAAGCCCCCATCATATGTGGTTTTTTTTCATTATTTCCCTGGATATCCTTGATCTTTTGTTATTCCAAATGAATTTTGTTATGGTTTTTTCTAAATCAGTAAAGAAATATTTTGGGAGTTCTATGGGTATGGCACTAAATAGATAGATGAGTTTGGGTAGGATGGTCATTTTTATTATATTGTCTCGTCCTATCCATGAGCAGTTAATGCTTTTCCAATTGTTCAAGTCTAGTTTTAGTTGTGTGGAGAGTGTTTTGTAGTTGTGTTCATATAGTTCCTGTGTTTGTCTCGGGAGATAGATTCCTAGGTATTTTATTTTGTCTAAGGTGATTTTGAATGGGATTTCTCTTTCTAGTTTTTGCTGCTGAGCTGTGTTGGAGATATATAGAAAAGCTGATGACTTATTCTTGTATATTTCTTGCAGAATCTGGGAAGTGAAATAAGATGCCCTGTCTGAGTCTATGGTCTCGGGAAAGCTATGTCTAGGGATAATTTCTTTCAGCAGGAATATCACTACTGTGGCTGTATCATTTTTCTTGGCTGGATATGCTTTAACCCATCTCGTCAGTCTATCCACAATAACCAATGCATATTTGTATCCCTTGTCTTGGGGCATGTTAATGTAAACAATTTGGATACATTGGAAAGGCAAATAGTTGAGAGGTCTGCCTCCCAAAGCTATATTCTTAAAATGTCCTTGATTATATTTTCTACATATTTCGCATGCCTGACAAGTTCTAATGGTATTTGTTGTTATTCCAGGTGCTGTCCAAAAATGCTGTACTGTATCCAGAATACCCTACACCCCATAATGTCCTTTTGCATGAATTACAGTGTATAGATGTTGATATGATTTTCTAGGGAGAATTGGTTTACCCCCCTTGAGCAACCCAGACACCTCTGATTAATTTAGCACCTCATTGCTTTTTCCATGATTGAACTTTATCTCCACTGTAAGCTTCAGTGAGATTATACTTGTCCACCAGAGAGAAATTCAGCATGGGGGGGGGGGACCCAAATCTTGCCGCATATTTTGCTGTAATATCTGCTCTTTCATTCCCTAGGGATATTCTGTCTTTTCCATGAGTATGTGCCTTGCATTGGATTATGGCCACCTCCTTTGGAAGTTCTACAGATTTTATAAGATGATCTATTAATTTGCCATGTGCAATTGGTTTCTCAGCTGATGTTCTGTACCCTCTGTTTTTTCCAAATAAATCCAGATGACTGAATAGTTGTAAAAACATATGACTAATCTGTGTATATGTTCACTCTTTTGCCTTTTGACAACTCCAGGTCTTTGAACTTGGCACCCTGAGCACTAATATGTCTTGGTAATGATGCATACCACAGCATTTTATCTTCACTAACTACAGCAGCTCCTGTGACCCTGCATCCTCCTTGAATGTATGAGGAATCATCAGTGTATAATTCCATATCAGGTTCATTAAGAGGTGTGTCTTTAAGATCTTTGTTAGGTTTATACATCATTTCCACATGCAGTGGTCTCCACTTAATGGCAAATCTGGAATCAGAGTAGCTGGATTTAATGCTGTATATCTATGAATAGTGATTCCCTAACAAAATGATTTCATACTGAGATATTCTTACATCTGTAATGCATATTCTGAGATCATAACAGTTTTTCTATTTGATGTGCAGAATACACATGTAACTTGCATCCAGTACAATATCATATCCTTTGTTCACCATGAGAGCAGTTGCCACAATACTTTTCAGGCAAGGCATCATTCCTTGTGTAACAGGATCGAGGATAGAACTGTAAAATGCTATAGCCCTTAAATTCAGCCCAAAATTTTGTACTAACATTCCAGAAGCGATGCCCTTAGCTTCATGGACATATAAGTGGAACTCCTTTTTTAGTCTGGTATTCCCAAAGCTGGAGCTGTTAAAATGACTTCTTTCAACTGTGACAAAGCATGCAGATGTTCCTTGGTTAATTACAAAGGTTCTTTAACTTCTTTCTTTGTCAAATCAGTTAAACATTTGGAAATATGAGAATACCCTACTATGTAAATTAGCCACCCTTAGAAATGTGTAGCATATCAGGTATATTAGCATCTTGAAAGTATTATTGATCTATTGATGTTGTATCTTATGTGTTCATATACCAGATGCATAGTCATGTTACTTATTGATTATTGTATTTCTAATTTTTCAGTCCAAAGGACAAAAGAATTCCTGAGTAGGACAATATTTGCCACAGGGTCCTAGCTCCTACCTTGTTAAGACCACATTCCTTACCAAGTCACATGTTTGATTAACTCCTCCACTTTGATTACGTGATTGTCAATTGAGCCAGTGTTAAAGCCTATGCAATGTCATATATTCATTAGCTACCTCCCACTCCACATTCCTAAACTCTCCAATAAAAGTTTGAGGACAAGTGTAGAGCCCTCTCTCAATTTCATCAGAGTGACAAGCACAATGGAGTCCATATTTTTTAACTCCTTGACTCTGAGTCTTTATTCCTTTGTCTTTCTGTCTCTCTCTCTCTCTCTCTCTCTCTCTCTCTCCCTGTCTCTGTCAGTTTGTCTGTCTCTTTCCTCTATCCATTTACCCTCACTTTCCAATCTCCTTCTCAGGTTTCCACCCATGAAAATATTAATATGTAACTACAGGAGGTTACATAAAGTTCTATTAAAAACTTCTTTGAATCTTCCAAACAAGTTTTTGGGTCAGGTGATACTAGCAGCAAGACATCTACATAATGTACTGGCTTGCTATGTTTGAATGTTATGTTAGTTAGATCTCTGTAGGAGTTGACAAAATATAGAAGCTGATTTACAACATCCTTGCATTAATCTAGTGTAACAGAATTGATTTTGTCTCCATTGGAAAGCAAAAATGTTCTGGGAGTCAGGGTGCAATGGTATGGTAAAATATGCATTGCTTAGATCTATCACTGTGTACCACTGGGCATCCGGTGGGTATCTGTGTGATAATATCATTTGGTGAAGGTGTTACTTTGTATGTCTTATTTATAAAGTTGTTCACTGCCCTAAGATCCTATACAAATCTCCAGCTTTGTGTTCCATCTGCATTAAGTTTGTTTTTCTTAATAGCCAAAATTGGACTATTAAATTCAGACAGTGTAGGTCTTAAAATGCCTTGTTCCAACAAACTGTTTATAATTGGTGTTATGCCCTCTATGGCTTCTCTGCTTAATTTGTATTGAGGTATCTTAGGAGGAACTTCATCCCTGACTTCAATCTTTACTGGTATAACTGATCTTATTCTACCCACATCATTCTGATGTTCAGCAAACACCCCTTGTGGAATATCTTTTGGTATTTCATACATAGATGTTAAAATTTGGATTTTCTCAGGTTCTTCTTCCAATTGCTCCAGATATAATAATGGGTAGTATTTTAGAGAATATTTGGGCAAATGTAGGTATTTCTCCCCAGAACGTTCACATTGCAGGGTTGTCACAATCTTACATAAAAAATCTCATCCTAAAAGGATATCTGGACATGAAGGGATCAATAGGAATGTATGATCAATGGTGAAAGGACCTAATTTAACCATTGTGCTTTTGAGTTCAGGGACCTGTTGTATCTGTCCCATAGCTCCAGCCACAGAAACCATACCCCCTATGTTGGTAATCCCTTGGACATGTCTTTTGGACTGATTTTGAAGCACCAGTATTCATGAGAGCTTTGTATTTTTTCTTCCCCATTTTAATCTATGTATATGTTTCTGGCTTTTTTATAGCTATTGAGTTAATTGTTAGTGATTCATTTTGCATTTTGTTATCTTCTGCCATTTGTATGGTTGAACTAGTTAAATCTTCTTGGCTTAAATCATTTCCTAAGTAATCTTCATCTAAATTTGATTGTATGATGTTTTCTGTTTCACTGGAACATGAATTTAAACCATAGCTATTTGTAATTTCATATAGTTTTATTTGGCCAGACCTCCCCCCTTCATTTAGAATGTTGGCTTCATGGAAGCCATTTGCACCCTTGGCTATACTAACAGTTGTTGTGCCTTCCATTCTATTAATATTTTCAAATCCAACTGCTGTTTCACTTGCAATACATTGAATATGATTAATATTATTAATTATATTTTTAGCTCTCTTTTCTTTTAGATTTGAAATTTACAAGTTGTTTACTATAGGATGAAAAATTTCAGCTATGCAATACAAATTAAAAAATTTGTACATATGCACATATGTAACAGATATGTAAATACATGTAGGTATATGTACACATTATGTAAAAAGAGATGTGCATAGTTAGAATGAGGAGAAAACCTTAGATTAATAAGGTAGGATGCTTAGTTTACAATTCAATGTATTCAGTTTGGTTGAATGTATTAGCAATAGTGTGTAGAATAGAAAGACTGTTTTGATTTGTTCAGGTTAGACTTTTTTAAAAAGCATTTTTGCATAGGTTCAGTTTTTATTTAGACTGTTTTTTTTTTGTAAAAGCTTATGTTACATTGTGTTTTATTGTAATTTTTTCTATTTTTCCTAGTTTTACAATTTTAAACCTAATTTGTTTTAGATGAGTTTGTTTTTATATTAGTTTAGCATCATAAGGTTTTGATAGCAAATTGGTTTTGAAGAGTTTTATTGGGATGTTTAACTTTTGAATTTTATTGCATTTTGTATTCTTAGTAGGTTGTATTTATTTTCTAGGTTGTTTCGAGTTTGCAAATATTGTGTGGTATTTGAAATTTGTAATGATTTGTTTTAAATCCCTTTCCTTTCCATTCCTTTCCTTTGTTTAAGTCCCTAGAATAGGGAAGATAAGATAGAAATAATTCAGTAACTGTTATTTTGGAGGAAAGAATCTAGAGTAGAGATAAAATAAGATAAGGTAAGTTTATTGGTTCACAGATAACAAAACAAATTTTTGTCAAAATGGGTTTTGATCTGTGTAAATGGGGAAATGAATAGAAAGAAACAGATGGTAGATTTGCAACAGCCTGTGTGTGACTTTGCAGAGCCTGGCACATGCACAGAACTCTATGGACCCCATTCTGGAATGGGAGGACTGCTAAAAAGGTGACAAATGGAGACTATTGAAGTCCGTTGATTATGGGACATTGAGGAGAGCAGAGGGTTACTTACTGTGGTCATTTTGTATCTGGCTGAAGGAGGTACCTGAGGTTTGCTGATCAAATCTTGAAGGTTCCTGTGAGCAAGAAACTTCAGTACTTAAAGCTTCCTCAGAGGGGAGAGAGAAGCTTTAAGGTAGGAAGATAGAGAAAGGATAGAAGTTTTAGATACCACGAGGGGGATGACGGAGTCGAAGTAGAGATATGAGGTGGCAGGAATGAGTCTTTATTAATTACCAATGAGCCACAGCCAAGCTCTGATCAAAGGACCCTTCCAAAGGCTTTTACCAGTCCAGAGATCCAGATTCAATACCACACAGGTCAGAGAGATGATAGAGAAAGATTAAAGATGGAGCCTGGCCAAAGGCCAAAGGCCAGGCTCCAGCAAGGACAGGCATCAGTGCGAGCTGGAAGGGAGGAAGAGTAGAAGAGAGCGAGGCAGAGCTGGCTGAGGCCTATTTAATCTCTTTGATATGCAAATATACACAGTACATAGGGATGATTATCATTGGTTAATGACAAGGTATAGGTGTGGTTTCCCTTAACCAGGTGAGCACAAAGAAACCTGTGTTCCCACCTAACCTGGGGGAAGCTGGGGTCAAAGGTCAGAGGCTTTCCCAGGCACAAGCAATACTGGGCATGCTCAAGACTGAGCATGCTCTCTTCTAAGGCAATCTGTACATACCAACTGTTTCCCTTGCCCATAGCTAGGGGTGGACTGCTACATCTCCCCCTTTTTGTTTGACATAACAATAAATAGTGCAATATCAAAATGTAACAATATTACAGCATTAACAAATACAAACACTCTGGTGCATAATCATATTCTGATACAGAGATGAAAAACCAAACCAGATTGTACAACTTAGATATACCAATCAAGAGTGAACATCAGCATAAACTGATTCAGTGATCAATCTTAAAAATCCCAAACTGATCTTTCTATCTGCCTGTCTGCATTTCACAATAAATGCAACAGTCTTAGCAGATATAAAAATGTTAAGAAAATAATTTCCACGCTACTGATCCTGGTTTAATGAGGTAGAATTCTATGGCTCACATGACAGGTGCAATAATCAAACATGCCACCTTTCAGTCTAGACTATCAGAAGTTGTCAGCCTTTCCAACAGTTAGCAAAATACTATTTCTCGAGATGAAGGATAAGTCCTTCCTTTCTCTCGTACTGATACTGCATCTTAGGGATCTATCCGTGCTCACTGCCAGATGCCTGCCACATAGGAAACTGGTTGGTAGCCCAATGCCAGGACATCCAGCGACTGAGGGTGTCAGTACGCCATGCCTTTGCATTTCCCAACCTCAAACATCCATTTCATATGGAAAGAATATAATTGTGGCTGAGGCTGTCTGGTCCATAACGAAAAATTCATTATGATTCCCCTTACATGCAATCAGACATCACTCTCCAGAATATTCATCTGAAAATTAACAAATGCTGTCATAATTCTCACAGTCTCATACTTCCCTGTGGCTGAAACAGTTACATACTTGCACCTCTGTAATTTTGGATCAGAGCATCAACAGTACTTTCCTAGTACTTAAACATTCTGGCAATAATTGTGCAACAGAAAAATCAAAGTTGAATACTTGAAAATGGATCAAAAGTGTTCTCTAAAATGAACATAGTGATATCTATAAGATTCCTCTCCCTTTTCTTTTTGTTTGTGTGTTGGGAGAGATCCCTTCAAAGAAAAACATCCTCTCTGAACAATTCTGGAGGATCATGTTATCACCTATCAAATGATCTTAGAAAATGATCCTGGGAACCTGATCCCAAAATTAATACAAAATTCTAGACTCTTGGCTCGCTGTTTATGTGGTATCTTTGAAACTGAGCTAATGTGTAATATCAGAACTTATATTCCAAATGATTCCTAATTCCTGATCTAAATAGATCAAAATTCACCTTGTATATGAACATAATTTTGCACCATTACAGGCCTTGCAAAAACATCAATACAACAATCACAGTGCAATTTTATCAAATACCAATATTCCCATACACTTTACATTCTGAATTGTAGCTTAAATAACCATGATGGTGATAATGAAGTAATATTTCAAGTTCTGACTGCATATTTCTCATATCATCCTTATTTAAACCTCTGCTTGTACAAATAAACCCATCAATATGATAACCAAGCATATAACATTACCAAGATTAGCAAAATTCATTCCACCAAACCAATGTTTGGGTAGATAGAAGCTTAAGTTGTTTTTCACGTAGAAACAATTTCTACAGTTTCTTGTACCAATAGAATTTGACATAGCTTTTTCATTCCTTGTTGTCAGTGTATAATATTCAATGTGCTCTTTCTATAAGCTTATCTGTGCCTATTGTGTCATGTTTTCAATCCATACTCCAAAAAGGTAGAACTTAGATTATACTTTTTCCTTGCTCCATGCATTTGTGTAATAATTTTTTCCACCTAGGAGAGACAATGACTGCGCGTCCACAGAAATTGTCAAACCTAGAGTCCTCAGTTTGCTCCTGAGGTCTTACTTCCATATTCCAGAACGTTTTCCAGTATATGAAAGGGAAGCCAATAGACCCCGAATCCAGCGGCCATCTGAATTCTGGGACTGTTGGGAGAGAGCAAGAAATTGTTCTTATTAAGATATTACCCACAAAGACAGGGTATCAGGAGTAATGGTTAAAAATGGTTTTAACACTTAACTACATCTAGGGTAGTCAGCCCTTAATGTCCATCCTGGTATTGTCAGGAACATAATCTTTGCCTGGATGTCAATGATCTCTTACAATAACTCAGGTCCCTGATTAAAGATTTCATAGTGTCTTTTCCCTGATCTCTCATCCTTTCTTGAGAGTAACATCAGTGTCATCTGTCCATTAGACATGCCTGCGCAGCATTTTCTGCTTAGCACCTCATTTTTGTTGTCAGAGGTATCAGATCTATGCTATGAGTGAAAGTTGTCTATCTCCTACTCTTTGGAGTCATACCAAGGTCTATACCCTTGTTGATAAAAGCATTTCTTACAATACAAGTGGTAGATTCACAATGCATACAATATACATTCCTTTTGACAGTATCATATACAAAATACAAGGTATACATCATTAGCTAAACAATTGTAGCTAATTCATCTCAATCCCATAGTAGTCTTTGGAGTGTGGGACATATCTGGTGTCTTGTACAGACACAAGTGTAATTTAGACCTTCTGAGCAGTTAGCATACTTGATGTTGCTCTGGGTACCACATCTCAATGGATGTCAGCATGACAAGTGTCCATCAGTGGCCTAATAGCAAATGTCTCTAATAGTGTAATGTCATTGTTCTGGAGTGATATTAGTCACCAGAGCAGTGTCCTTCCAGCGAGTCTGGATTGTGGCTGGCATGTAGAGTCAGCTGATGACAACAGCGTTCATCTGCTTCTCTTCCTGGTCTATGTCAGCTGGCATGAAGCATGACGTGAGTGACCAGATGTTTTCATTATCTGTGAACATACAAACAAGACCTCGACCCAACATTATCACCCCCTTGGGTCCCTTACAGTCTTAATATCTTGATGATATTCAACCCAATTCAGGTATCTCACACGATGTAATCTTTATCATTACATTCAATACTGTTTATTGCATAGCTTTAACTTATATTCCTTCTGCGGCGTAGAAGAGATAGATGATTAGTGATACCATATCCACCTCTTTTTTCTTATGAAAGTGGAAATGTCACAGCTTAACAGTGACTTCTAAATAAGTCTGATTCTAATAAAGACATGTTGTTTGCAAATATAATGTACCCTTTAAGACAATAATCATAATTACATTTTGGATAGTAATACCCTTTTGTGCTGCCAGTGGACAGCATTCATTATACTGTCATAACATTCCCAATTGTACCCTTTGATAGTTGATCAAATTTGGATAACATGGAACAATTCCAATACAATGATTGTCAAGTACACATTGTATCAATACCATTCAAAATTTTCAGTCTCATGATAAAGTTAGATCTTTTACCAAATACCCACATATTCATAGAACAGAATATCTGTCAGTGACTTAATGATACTCTTCTGCATGTAAATTGTTCTTCATACAAGTACATTTGTGTGGATAGTGTGTCAGACCTGCCTATAGGGCAATGTCATTCCCTTTACAGTTCATGTGCTGTGTTCTGGTGTCCTGTGCCAGACATCTCTGCCATCTGTCCTTCTTCTGGGCAGATTTTCTTGCCATCAGATGCTCTTGGTCATCTTCCATGGACTTCATGTATCTGAGAAAATAAACAGAAAACCTCGACCCCAAATGAAAGCCTCATTGGGTCTTAGAAAGTTAGAAAGTGACAGAACATACATACCTTCAGTTTTTGAACCTTGGGGCTCATGAATTCCTTTGAGCTCTATTTACCATAGCTTGCATGTAAGCCATGAGCTATGCAATTTAGCCCTTGCATTGCTGTTAAAAGCCCTGCTATCCCAAGCTGTTTGGAATAGACAGTAGTGCACAGTTATTTACAGGATCTGTAATCACTTTGCTCACTTCTTCATTTGAGCTTCAATCCATAGACCAGGAGAGTAAGTATCTCCCATCACTTTTCATAGTTCAACCTTTGTGCCAGGAGCATGCTGAAATGCATCCTTTGCTCCAGAATATACAGTGGATATCTATCAGGGGTGAGATTAATCCACAACAGTTTACATTGATAAGCAATATCACATGCTTGTACAGGATATAGATGTACAACAGATCTGGCCTCTGCTAGAGCAGAGAATGCTAGCAGCTGTTTGTTCAAAACAGCAGTTTTACCTTTGACTTTGCAAAACAGCATGTATAGATGCTTAAATATTTGCTTTTTTCAAACCCATAATCATAAAAACATCATACTATAAATCACTTATGATTTGACCCATGTGTGCTGGGATCTTAAACCTTTGTCTGTCTGCACACAATTTTTGCTTTTTGAAAAAATTCACATTGTGCAGTTATTAAAATTATAGCATTGTCCTATGCTGTAAAAGTATTCACAGAATTATCAAACAGTTGCACAGGAGTTGTTATTTCTGAACTACTGCAATTAACTTCATAACTGAAAAGATCTTGATACTGTGACTAAAATTATTACTTTCATCTGCTAATTCTGCAAAACTTCACTGCAGAAATAAATCAAATTGTGCCAGTAACCTTTGAATTAGCATTATTATCATAGGTCTCATTTCAATATCATGATCAGCTTCAATATCTGTAATTTGAATAAATGATAGTATTGCCTCTTTCAAATCATTAATAAATCACTGTACTGAGTAACAGATTTCTTGATAACTTTAATAATTAACCACTGGTAAACAGATTGAATCCTTCTAACCATGCTTTTACTCTGCTGAGTATGTGTCTTATTTTTCCATAGTAAAAGCTATTCTAGTTATAAATCATTTGCTTTTCTGGATACAGGTATATTAATATGCCTACTAAAAAGTTTCTGAACTGCATACAGGCTGTTTAAATAATCTCTGCTCAATATTTATCTTGTTGCTTTCATGTCCTGCTTAGAAAATTTTTAACAATTCCTCCATAGTTAAAATTAGAAAGCCTTAGAAATTCCTTTAAATCATATTCCAATTTATGCTTATTATATCTTAGTATTAAATTTTCCTTCTAGCCAATTACAGCATTAGTGATAAAACTTGGAACCTCAGTTGCTATGATGCTATCTTCCACATGGCTCAAGCCACGTGGTTGGTAGAGAGAAAAAATTCATGCAGCTTCAGATTTAAGCCCAAACCTTGAAATTTTTGTAAGCACCTTAACTACCTTGTGATATATACCAAAATTTCTCTACAGATAAAACATTTCTAGTCCTGATATTCTGTGGAATATAACAAAAGTCAGAGAAAGATCATTAATTCTCTTTTTTAACTTCCTCTATCAAGAAATATAAGCAGACATTCCTTTATAATTTTGCCTATATCCAACCCAAATTAAAACGATTCAAATTCCCAGATCTCACCTCACTGTGCTTCTTATCATTTGCAATCACCCAGGTAAAGCCTGCATTTACCTGGCCGGACCTCAAACAAAAGAGTTCCTAGGACCTTTTTCAAATGCTAAACGAGTGTAGAGGCTTGCTTTTTTAAAAAAAACATCTGCCTTTGGTTACAGAATGGCAATATATCTTTACAACCTAGGCTGTTCTGAATTTAAGATAACTCAGAATTATTACCTTGATTCATTAATTTTGCTGAGACCTGTGGTTTTATTAGAAAAAGTTTTTTTTTTTAATTATCCCTTTTGCCAAGTGATTCTGATCCTCTAAGTGCCCTGCTTTGAGTCAAAACAACCACTTTGGCATCTTTTCCCATCCTGACAATTTCTTTGTGTGTGAGCATTGAAGACCCAGCAACTCTATCATAAAGATGAGCCTGACCACCTTGGCTCATGCCTCTGGTCTCTAGCCATCTTTACCTGGCAAACTTTATGCTGTTTCTATTCATTAGTGGGCCAGCTAGTCAGGATTTAGGTAGCTAGGTTTTCTTTAGATAGTGAGATAGTGCAGCCTGTGACAGAGGTCTGAACTCAAGGAAGAGTGACCAGCTGAGGTGCTGCTGAATCTTGTCTCCTTGATGGGGGAGGGGCATGAGGAGGTCTGGAATCTTAAGGAACAAGAAGGTTCTGACTGGGAGGCAATTAGCTCTTTCAACCTTGAGACAGGAAAGGGGAGGGTCTGACCAAGATTTGATCCTGAAGAAAGACTCATTTTTCTCTTCTGGTGACTGGACATCCTTGTGATTTCAGATACGTTATTTAACTTTTGTTTATTTTAGTTTCCCCACCTGTAAAGTGGGGATATTAATAGCATTTATTTCCCAGGTGTTTGAAAGGATAAAATAAGATCATCTCAAGAGGATATGATAAAATTTTAAACCCTTACTGGGTATTGGTTCTAAGGCAGAAGAGTGATAAGGGCTAGGTAATGGGGGTTAAGTTACTTGCCCAGGGTCACACAGCTAGGAAGTATCTGAGGTCAGATTTGAACCTAGGACCTCCCATCACCGGGCCTGACTCAATCCACTGAGCTACCCAACTGCCCCCATGATAAAATATTTTTTTTTATTTTTATTTATTTTTATTTTTTAATTTTTATTTGGTCATTTCCAAACACTATTCATTGGAAACAAAGATCATTTTCTTTTCTTCCCTCCCCCCTCCCACCACCTCTCCCATAGCCCACATGCGATTCCATTGGGTATCACATGTGTTCTTGATTCAAAACCATTTCCATGTTGTTGGTATTTGCATTAGAGTGTTCATTTAGAGTCTCTCCTCAGTCATATCCCCTCCAACCCTGTAGTCAAGCAGTTGCTTTTCATCGGTATTTTTACTCCCACAGTTTATCTTCTGCTTGTGGATAGTGTTTTTTAGATCCCTGCAGATTGTTCAGGGACACTGCATTGACACTAATGGAGAAGTCCATTACGTTCGATTGTACCACAGTGTATCAGTCTCTGTGTACAATGTTTTCCTGGTTCTGCTCCTTTCGCTCTGCATCACTTCCTGGAGGTTGTTCCAGTCTCCATGGAATTCCTCTACTTTATTATTCCTCTTAGCACAATAGTATTCCATCACCAACATATACCACAATTTGTTCAGCCATTCCCCAATTGATGGGCATCCCCTCATTTTCCAATTTTTGGCCACCACAAAGAGTGCAGCTATGAATATTCTTGTACAAGTCTTTTTCTTCATTATCTCTTTGGGGTACAAGCCCAGTAGTGCTATGGCTGGATCAAAGGGCAGACAGTCTTTTATCACCCTTTGGGCATAGTTCCAAATTGCCCTCCAGAATGGTTGGATCAGTTCCCAACTCCACCAGCAATGAATTAGTGTCCCTACTTTGCCACACCCACTCCAGCATTCATTACTTTCCATAGCTGTTATGTTAGCCAATCTGCTAGGTGTGAGGTGATACCTCAGAGTTGTTTTGATTTGCATCTCTCTGATTATAAGAGATGTAGAGCACTTTTTCATGTGCTTATTAATAGTTTTGATTTCTTTGGCTGAGAACTGCCTGTTCATGTCCCTTGCCCATTTATCAATTGGAGAATGGCTTGATTTTTTGTACAACTGGTTTAGCTCTTTGTAAAATTGAGTAATTAAACCTTTGCCAGAGGTTTTTATGAAGATTGTTTCCCAATTTGTTGCTACCCTTCCGATTTTAGTTACATTGGTTTTGTTTGTACAAAAACTTTTTAATTTGATGTAGTCAAAATTATTTATTTTACATTTTGTGACTCTTTCTAAGTCTTGCTTGGTTTTAAAATCTTTCCCTTCCCAAAGGTCTAACAGGTATACTATTCTGTGTTCACCTAATTTACTTATAGTTTCCTTCTTTATGTTCAAGTCATTCACCCATTCTGAATTTATCTTGGTGTAGGGTGTGAGGTGTTGATCCAAACCTAATCTCTACCACACTGTCTTCCAATTTTCCCAGCAGTTTTTATCAAATAATGGATTTTTGTCCCCAAAGCTGGGGTCTTTGGGTTTGTCATAAACTGTCTTGCTGAGACCATTTACGCCAAGTCTATTCCACTGATCCTCCTTTCTGTCTCTTAGCCAGTACCAAATTGTTTTGATAACCACTGCTTTATAGTATAGTTTGAGATCTGGGACTGCAAGTCCTCCTTCCTTTGCATTTTTTTTCATGATTTCCCTGGATATCCTTGATCTTTTGTTCTTCCAAATGAACTTAGTTATGGTTTTTTCTAATTCAGTAAAGAGGTTTTTTGTTAGTTCAATGGGTATGGCATTAAATAAGTAAATTAATTTGGGTAGGATTGTCATCATCTACAAATTTCTATGAGTATATATTTGAATACAGGGAACATTAAGGCTTTCACCAAATTCCATAGCAAATAATAATCACAGAATTCAGCAACGAACATGAGAAATATGAAATCCCATTATGCTTATTTTGGGAACTACAAAAAATCCCATTTGATTAGGAAGAGAGAGTTATAATAAGGGAAGAAAAGAAATGAATTGCAAAAAGTAAGAGAGAAATTTTTGCAAGAGCTGACTGAATGCCAGGAACTAATGATACTGTATTCTGGAACACAGAGGAGGGATAAAGAGAAAGCACCAACAGTTACTCAGGGCTCTTGGACTTCCTACTCTTGAGCTGAGTGGAGCTCTTGAGCTTCCCATCTCTGAAGCTGAGGAGTTTTTGAATTCCTGTCCCTTGGAGCTGAATAAACTTACCTCTTTTGTTCCTGACTGTGAGGGAGGCCTGAGCAGGAAACTGCCTGGCCATGGAAGTTCAGAACATCCGTAAGCAGACCCCCAGTGGAAAACATAAACATGTCAAGGTCCCAACAGCAGTATGTACCAGATAAGGGCTTAGGGGCCATACATGCTAGTGGGTAGTAGGTATATAAACCTCTGCATTCATGGGCTACAGTTGGAACTCTGTACTGAGTCCCTTGGTATGTACCAGACTAATAAATGACCCTTTGCCTGATTGCATTGTCTATTGGTCTTCCCTGGTGGTGGGTGACAACCTGGACCCTAACAACTGAAAAAACAAAAACCAAACCCTTCCTTTGCTTTAAAATCAACCTGTTCTTGTATGCTGATAGTGTTCCTGTCTACTAAGAAGATCTGTGACCAGCTAGCCTGAGCAAAGCTACAGAGTTGGTGAGACCTGGGCTCAACTCTGGTGTGGTTTAGCTAGGGTGGATCTAACCATCCTGAGTTCATTCCTAGATATATCTGAAGACCTGTTATATCTAAAGAATAGAAATAGACAGATAGGAGCTTTAGCAAAGGTCTGGTGCATGACTTTGCAAAGCAGGACCTGGACACACGCATGGAATGGAAAGAGGGTTCCAGAATAAGGGGAATATACAAAAGGTGGAACCTAGAGATGCAAGGGGTCCATTGATTACTAGACACCAGGAGAGCAGGGACTGGACTTCCTGTGGCCATCTTGTAAAGGCTAGAGTGGGTTAACTAACTTTCCTGACCAAACTTTGGAAGTTGCTGCCATCAAGATATTTCTGTATGGGTTTCCATCCCTGACCCCAGATATCATTATCTATGATTCTATGAGCTATAGCATTCCTGTACCATCCTGAATTCTCTGTGTGTGAGCTGTGAAGACCCCACTGAATCTGGGGACCCCCAGTGAACCCCAGAGTACTGAGAAGAGCTCTACCATATTGACAAAGCCTCGGGCCTCAAGGGGTGAACTCATCTTCATTATTGCTAGCTTATCCTGACAAACTCTTTACTAGTCACCACTTGTTAGTGGATCAGCTAAATGAGGATTAGTTAGCTAGATATCATTAAGTAGTTGAGAGAGAGCAGAGAATGTAGTCTCTACATCTATGAAGATCGTCCGTGAGGACTCTTAGTTGGGATTTTGGGTGGAGAACTTAGATTATAAGATTTAGGGACTCCTCAACCCTGGTCCACTATCCCGTCCTGTGAGTTTGAATATTATAATAAATGAACTACTGTTTTATAATAACCCGTGAAGCAGTCAAATTGAATTATACCAATAATGACAGGTTAGGCCTACCAGTGGCCTACATCCTGACTCCAAGCAAAATGTATCATCACTAGTTTCATAGAAAATTACTAATCAGCTACTTCAGCTCTACACACAGCTATCACCTAATTATTTCACATCCTACAAATGAATCTGGGAGGATTAAATAGTGTCAGGTTAGCTAGTTAGCCATTGGGATCTAGACAGACAGGTGAGGGCTCAGGGACCATTAAGATAAAGAAGGCACTTCTGTGAGGAGGTTTTAGAAGGTGGGAGGCTAGTGAGAATACCTTAGATGTAGGGAAACCTTATTCCTTAATCCTCCCTTCATAATACCTTGTTTCTCAAGAATAAATTCCTATATCCTGTTTTCAACATCTTGTCTTAGAGATTGGAAAGTGCACTAGTCTCAGTGAGGGAAGCTCTCAGGCTTACTTCACAGTAGGGCACTGAAGAACAAAAATCAACCTCAGTATCTCAATAACATCATAAATACCATCCTTATTAGGGCAGTATTTCAGAGCAAAAGGCCACCTTACTTTCTCCTCCAACAAGGTGTCCCTAATATAAAAATCATACAAGATTTCTTGAAAGATGTAGCAACAGAGATAACTTTGTTCAACATTTCTCTGATCATTAATTTCAACTAACCAATAAAGTTAACACATGGGTCCACCAAAGATTTTCAACCCTTTCATAGACTATGTACAGGGTAGAGTACAAATGGAAAAGGGATTCCTCATATATATTGTGATATCCTTTTTATCTTCCTTTTTGTGGATACTAATTGGATCAATTTCTGACCACTGCAGAACATTCTAAATGAGATCTATAATCACTCAAGAAAGTATGGCCTAACCAGCGACACAGAAAAAATCAAGTGGATGAAGAATGCCTATTCTCCAGAAATGATAGGCAGTTGTAAAGACAACCTATAAAGCTAGTCTATCAGTATTGTAGCTTGGACAGACACTGCAAATGAACAAAGAACTGGGATCCAGAGTTGAATGAGAGGAAGAGAGTGAGCAGGTTTATCTCTGGGAAACTGTGTGCACTTTTAAATGATGCTATGTTTTCCCCTGGAACAAAGACCCATGTTTTAAAATCATTATTTTTCTAAGGATGTGAATTGTAGAAAACCCCAATCTCTGAAGAATTAAAGCTAGGGGTCAACCAAAGGTCAATGGGTAGATGGCTACTGGCTATGAATAGGCTGTGATATAGTGCAATCAAAGAACTGCCCAAGAGAAATGGCATACTATAAGAAAAGATGGGCCAGTCACATAGCAAGAGTGAGGATAACCAATGGACAACAACTGGTTTGCCTAAATTTTGTCTATACAACAACAAAAGAACTCCCAGGATGCTGGATTGTGGATTTATGGAAGCATAAGGACAGGAGTCACACAGAATAGGCAGGAATAGATCGATTACAATCTGTAGAGTTGAGGGAAGTACCCATATCAACTAAATCACAGATCCAGCAAAGTAAAGGAGGGTTCTGTGTGTGTTTGGGGTAATGAGTCATTGATAATTGACTATGGTATAAAAACTGAAAAGCTTCATCAAAACTTTTTGACTTCCGGGTAATCATGGCTGCAATCTAGACGCCACATGCTTCCTCTCCCCGGCACCAAATGAAATAGACTACATCAAAGGAGCATAAAAATCACCTTTGGCGGAACAGGACTCCCCAGTATCCCACAGAGGCGAAGGTACATGGGGCTTGAACATTTCCACACTATAATAAGAAGGAGGAAAAGCTTGCACAGAAAAGTGAACTGAGCCACCCTTCCCCCACTCCACCTCCCCCACCAAATCAGAGTGAGCTACCTGAGCGCTCACCGGGACAGCGTCTCTGTCTTGGGGGGGGCACTCCAGGGTCCTTGGGATCTGGGGACTGCCAGGAAAAAACATCTCAGGGCAGATTTACGGGAGAACCCAGCGCTGAGCAGGGGGGTCCGTGGAGCTGTACTTGGGGTGGCTGTGCTGAACATCTCCGCGGAGCTAAACACCAGGGGCAGACCACATGCTGATTATCTGGGCGGAGCTGAACACCTGGGCAGTGTGGCTGTGATCAGGGGCCCAGCGCTCTAAGAAACCTCGGAGGCTGGGAAGAACTAGTCTGAGGCAACCTAAATTCACAGAAAAACCGCCCATATCACCCAGACCCCAGACCAAAAAGGAAAGGGGAATAAAACCACCGAAGGGATGGCTCACATGGCCCAAAATCAAGCCTCCAGGAAGAAAGGGAAAAAGGTGACTATTGAAAACTTTTATGGTGGAAGTACCCAAGGAAAAGAGGAGAATGAGGAGGAAATAAAAAAAAAATCAGAACATGCCTCCCAAAATGGAAACTATCAACAAGCTCTGGAAGATCTCAAACTGGAACTTATCCAAAAGATGGAAACCTGGAAAGAAAAATGGGAGAAAGAGATCAGCAGTCTGACAGATAAGACTGCTCAATTGGAAAAAGAGCTCGAAGCATCCAATAGAAGGGCAGACAAAGCTGAAAAGCAAAACCAATCCCTAACGACCAGAATTAAGCAACTCGAAGAAAGTGAGATCATAAAACAGCAAGAATCAATAAAGCAAACCCAAAAAATTAATGAATTAGAAGAAAACATAAAATATCTCACTGAGAAGGTCACAGATCTGGAAAACAGAGGGAGAAGAGAAAACCTCCGAATTATCGGTCTCCCAGAAAAACCAGAGATAAACAATAAACTCGATATTCTTCTACAGGAGATTATAAAAGAAAATTGCCCCCATGTTCTGGAGCAAGGGGGCAAAATAGAAATAGAAAGGATTCATAGAACACCCTCTATACTAAATCCCCAAAAGACAACCCCTAGGAATGTAATTGCCAAATTCAAGAGCTTCCAAGAAAAGGAGAAAATCCTACAAGAAGCCAAGAAGAGGAGCTTCAGATATAAGGGGGCTCCCATAAGGATCACACACGACTTAGTGCCTAACAACTAAGAGACCGCAAAGCATGGAACACGATATTTAGAAAGGCAAGAGAGCTGGGTCTCCAACCAAGAATCAACTACCCAGCAAAACTGACTATATACTTTCAGGGGAAAGTATGGGCATTCAACAAAATAGAAGATTTCCAAGCATTTGCTAAGAAAAGACCAGAACTTAGTGGAAAATTTGATATCCAAGCACAGAAAGCAAGAGAAACATGAAAAGGTAAATATGAAAGAAAGGGAAAAGGAGATAAATCTTATCTTTTTCTTTAAGTCAAACTCTCTTCTATAAGGACTACATTTACATCAAATTATATATATTAATATGTGGGGAAAATGTTTTCTGTAACTCTCATAAATTGTAGCATCATAAGAGTAGTTAGAAGAAACATGCATAGGGAAATATTGGGGCATTAAGAAGATTTGGGGAAAGTGGGAGCAAAGAAAGGAAAAGGGAGGGGGGAACCGTCGATAATACTAAGATTTACTTCAAGAAATAGGGGGGGACTTAATAGAATAATCTTTCCCATATAAAGATACACATGGGAAGGGGAGGGGAAGAACTCTCATTTGAGAAGGAGAGGAAGAGAGCGTGAAGTGGAATTACTTAAACCTTACTCTCAGTGAAATCAAATCTGAGAGGGAAGAACATCTAGATCCAGTGGGATCCTGAATTCTATCTTATCCATTAGGGCAAGAAAGAAAGGAAAATTAAGGAGGGGGAGGGGGAAAGGAGTATAAAAAGGGAGGGAAGGAGAATGGGGAGGGGAAGGGAGCATAAAAATGGAGGGGCTAGAAAGGGAAGCATCTCAAGGGTCGGGGACTAGAGGGACTGACCTAAAGTAAATCACTGGTTCAAAAGGAAATAGCTAAAGAAGAAAGGTCAGAACTAGGGGAAGATATCAAAATGCCAGCGAATCCACAAATGACAATCATAACTTTGAACGTGAATGGGATGAACTCACCCATAAAACGTAGACAAATAGCAGAGTGGATTAGAACCCAAAACCCTACCATATGTTGTCTTCAAGAAACACATATGAGGCGGGTTGACACTCACAAGGTTAGAATTAAAGGTTGGAGTAAGACCTTTTGGGCCTCAACTGATAGAAAGAAGGCAGGAGTTGCAATGATGATATCTGACAAAACCAAAGCACAAATAGACCTGATCAAAAGGGATAGGGAAGGTAAATATATTCTGCTAAAAGGGAGTATAGACAATGAGAAAATATCACTAATTAACATGTATGCACCAAATGGTATAGCATCCAAATTTTTAATAGAGAAACTAGGAGAATTGAAGGAGGAAATAGACAGTAAAACCATAGTAGTGGGAGACTTGAACCAACCACTATCAAATTTAGATAAATCAAACCAAAAAATAAACAAGAAAGAGGTAAAAGAGGTGAATGAAATCTTAGAAAAATTAGAGTTAATAGACATATGGAGAAAAATAAATAGGGACAAAAAGGAAAGCACCACACGGCACATTCACAAAAATAGATCATACACTAGGTCACAGAAACATGGCACTCAAATGCAGAAAAGCAGAAATAATAAATGCAGTCTTTTCAGATCACAAGGCAATAAAAATATTGATCGGCAAGGGTACATGGAGAGTCAAATCAAAAATTAATTGGAAATTAAATAATATGACACTCCAAAATCGGATAGTTAGAGAAGAAATCATAGAAACAATTAATAATTTAGTTGAAGAAAATGACAACAGCGAGACATCCTTTCAAACCTTATGGGATGCAGCCAAGGCAGTACTTAGAGGAAAATTCATATCCCTGAGTGCATATATTAACAAATTAGGGAGGACAGAGATCGAGGAATTGGAAATGCAAATCAAAAAACTTGAGAACGAACAAATTAAAAACCCCCAGCAGAAAACCAAACTAGAAATCCTAAAAATTAAGGGAGAAATTATTAAAATCGAAAGTGACAGAACTATTGAGCTAATAAACAAGACTAGAAGCTGGTACTTTGAAAAAACAGACAAAATAGACAAAGTACTGGTTAATCTAATTAAAAAAAGGAAAGAAGAAAGGCAAATTAACAGCATCAAGGATGAAAAGGGGGACCTCACCTTCAATGAAGAGGAAATTAAGGCAATCATTAAAAACTACTTTGCCCAACTATATGGCAATAAATATACCAACCTAGGTGATATGGATGAATATTTACAAAAATATAAATTGCCTAGACTAACAGAAGAAGAAATAGTTTTCTTAAATAATCCCATATCAGAAAAAGAAATACAACAGGCCATCAAAGAACTTCCTAAGAAAAAATCCCCAGGGCCTGACGGATTCACCAGTGAATTCTATCAAACATTCAAAGAACAGCTAACTCCAATACTATATAAACTATTTGACATAATAAGCAAAGAGGGAGTTCTACCAAACTCCTTTTATGACACAAACATGGTACTAATTCCAAAGCCAGGCAGGCCAAAAACAGAGAAAGAAAATTATAGACCAATCTCCCTAATGAATATAGATGCAAAAATCTTAAATAGGATACTAGCAAAAAGACTCCAGCAAGTGATCAGAAGGATCATCCGCCATGATCAAGTAGGATTTATACCAGGGATGCAGGGCTGGTTCAATATTAGGAAAACTATCCACATAATTGACCACATCAACAAGCAAACCAACAAGAACCACATGATTATCTCAATAGACACAGAAAAAGCCTTTAATAAAATACAACACCCATTCCTACTAAAAACACTAGAAAGCATAGGAATAGAAGGGTCATTCCTAAAAATAATAAACAGTATATATCTAAAACCATCAACTAATATCATCTGCAATGGGGATAAACTAAATCCATTCCCATTAAGATCAGGAGTGAAACAAGGATGCTCATTATCACCTCTATTATTTGACATTGTATTAGAAACACTAGCAGTAGCAATTAGAGAAGAAAAAGAAATTGAAGGCATTAAAATAGGCAAGGAGGAGACCAAATTATCACTCTTTGCAGATGACATGATGGTCTACTTAAAGAATCCTAGAGATTCAACCAAAAAGCTAATCGAAATAATCAACAACTTTAGCAAAGTTGCAGGATACAAAATAAACCCACATAAGTCATCAGCATTTCTATATAATTCCAACACAGCTCAGCAGCAAGAACTAGAAAGAGAAATCCCATTCAAAATTACCTTAGACAAAATAAAATACTTGGGAATCTATCTCCCGAGACAAACACAGGGTCTATATGAACACAACTACAAAACACTTTCCACACAACTAAAACTAGACTTGAACGATTGGAAGAACATTAACTGCTCATGGGTAGGACGAGCCAATATAATAAAAATGACCATCCTACCCAAACTCATCTATCTATTTAGTGCCATACCCATGGAACTTCCAAAAATTTTTTTTACTGATTTAGAAAAAACCATAACAAAGTTCATTTGGAAGAACAAAAGATCAAGGATATCCAGGGAAATAATGAAAAAAAAAATACAAAGGAAGGGGGTCTTGCAGTCCCAGATCTCAGACTATATTATAAAGCAGTGGTCATCAAAACAATTTGGTACTGGCTAAGAGACAGAAAGGAGGATCAGTGGAATAGACTGGGGGCAAGCAAACTCAGCAAGACAGTATATGACAAACCCAAAGATCCCAGCTTTGGGGACAAAAATCCGCTATTTCATAAAAACTGCTGGGAAAATTGGAGGACAGTGTGGGAAAGATTAGGTTTAGATCAACACCTCATACCCTACACCAAGATAAATTCAAAATGGGTGAATGACTTGGACATAAAGAAGGAAACTATAAGAAAATTAGGCGAACACAGAATAGTATACATGTCAGACCTTTGGGAAGGGAAAGACTTCAAAACCAAGCAAGAATTAGAAAGAGTTACAAAATGCAAAATAAATAATCTGGATTACATCAAATTAAAAAGTTTTTGTACAAACAAAACAAATGTAACCAAAATCAGAAGGGTAGCAACAAATTGGGAAACAATCTTCATAAAAGCCTCTGACAAAGGTTTAATTACTCAAATTTATAAAGAGCTAAACCAGTTGTACAAAAAATCAAGCCATTCTCCAATTGACAAATGGGCAAGGGACATGAACAGGCAGTTCTCAGCCAAAGAAATCAAAACTATTAATAAGCACATGAAAAAGTGCTCTACATCTCTTATAATCAGAGAGATGCAAATCAAAACAACTCTGAGGTATCACCTCACACCTAGCAGATTGGCTAACATGACAGCAAAGGAAAGTAATGAATGCTAGAGGGGATGTGGCAAAGTAGGGACATTAATTCATTGCTGGTAGAGGCATTTGAAACTATACCCAAAGGGCAATAAAAAGCTGTCTGCCCTTTGATCCAGCCATAGCACTACTGGGCTTGTACCCAAAAAAAGAGATAATAAGGAAAAAGACTTGTACAAGAATATTCATAGCTGCACTCTTTGTGGTAGCCAAAAATTGGAAAATGAGGGGATGTCCTTCAATTGGGGAATGGCTGAACAAATTGTGGTATATGTTGGTGATGGAATACTATTGTGCTAAAAGGAATAATAAAGTGGAGGAATTTCATGGAGACTGGAACAACCTCCAGGAAGTGATGCAGAGTGAAAGGAGCAGAACCAGGAAAACATTGTACACAGAGACTGATACATTGTGGTACAATCGAAGGTGATGGACTTCTCCATTAGTGTCAATGCAGTGTCCCTAAACAATCTGCAGGGATCTAAAAAATACTATCCACCAGCAGAGGATATACTGTGGGAATAAAAACACCGATGAAAAGCAACTGCTTGACTACAGGGTTAGGAGAGACTCTAAATGAATACTCTAATGCAAATTCCAATAACAGGGAAATGGGTTCGAGTCAAGAACACATGTGATAACCAGTGGAATCGTGCGTCGGCTATGGGAGAGGGAAAGGTGGTGGAAGGGGTAAGGGGAGGAAAAGAAAATGATCTTTGTTTCCAGTGAATAATCTTTGGAAATGACCAAATAAAATAATGTTTTAAAAAAAAAAACTTTAAAAAAATATCTAATTCATAGACTTCATAGGTCTTACCTTTGACCTTTCCAGAACAATTATTTACATCAACCATGTCATGAAACCATCAACAGGGTTAAGTTCTACAATGAATCTTTGATAAAAATATAACAAACAACCATACCTTTATCTGTTCTATTGCCTTGGAGGTCTGTCACAAGGATCAGTAATGCTAAGTGCCATTTATGTAGGTACCTAAATTCTGAACAAGTAAATTAAAATCATTATAAAATCTAGACAAGCAGTTGCTGTAAAACTTGAATGTGATATTATTCACCATAAGAAGCTCACTTATAATCTTTTGTTATGCAAAAGTTTGGGCTTTGCAGCATAATGGATAGAGTAGATTTGAAGTCAGGAAGACTTGGGGTCAAATTTTACCTCTGACCTTTTTAGAGCTGTGTGACCATGAGCAAGTCTCTTAACAACTCAGCTTTACTTTCCTCATCTGTAAAATGAGAATAATAATACCATAGAATCTACCCCAATAGTTGTTGTGAGACTCAAATGAGATAAGTTAGTAAAATGCTTTATAAACTTTAAAGAACTATATAATATCCAGTATTGTTGTTATTAGAGTCATCTTATCATGAGCCATTCAAATCTAGGCCACCAAAGATGGCAACTTATAACAGTTTACTATTCTAGAAAAGTAGATCAAATGGAAATTAAGCATGTATGTTTGTATATTTTTTTACACATACAACATGACAGCAGAAGGAAAGTATATTACTATAGTCAATATGCTTATGGTAACCAGAAAAACCTGAGAAAAACATCAGACTAGCTTTAGAACTCTTGAAACCAATTAATAGAAAAGTCCTTAGCACCAGTGATCTCCACATTTCAGCTAATCTCAGAAGAGAGGGCTAAGTCTTTATTTCTCAGTTTTACAATTCAGGGACTCAAGTTGAAATAACTTGTGATAATAGTAAAGACATCTACAAGAAGACAATGGGGTCCAATTTTGACTGTAAAGAAATGAAACATGAAATTAAAGTGATTATTAGTAGCTATCTTGTTCAATTAGATGCTAACAAATTTAACAATTTAAGTGAAATGGAAGAATATTTACAAAAATATAAACTGCCTAGACTATCGCAGGAGGAAAATAGAATATCTAATTAAACCTATTTTAGAAAAAGCAATTGAAGAGGTCATAAATGAACTTCCTAAAAAAAAAAATCAGAACCAGATGGGTTTACAAGAGAATTCTACCAACATTTAAAGATAAACTAATTCTAATATTAATAAGTTATTATAAATAACAGGTAAAAAAAGGAGTCTTATTGAATTCCTTTTATGAAACAAATATGTGAGCTGAAATTTAAACCAGGAAGAACAAAAACAGAGCAAGAAAATTATAGACCAATTTCAGTAATAAATATGAATGCAAAAAATCCTAAATAAAATACTAACTAGGAGACTACAATATATCACAAAGGTTATACATTGTGACCAAACAGGATATGTGCCAGGAATGCAGGGATAGTTTACTATAAGGAAAACTATCAACATAATTGATTATATTAATATCAAAAGCAACAAAAATATTATTATATCAATATATTCAGATTCCCACCCCCCTTTTTGTTTCATTTTCTGTCAAATGCCTTTGACAAAGTACAAAACTCATTCCTAACTTTTGGAGAGGGGTGAAGAGTATTTAATCTTTATTTTCACTCATCTCTAAAAAGAATTTAGAATTTTCTTCAGGATATTTTATACTTTTAAAACCATTCATCAAAGACACTCATGACATAAAAAAGGTTAAGGACCCCTTGGCCTAAAGAATGGTCTTAGGGTTGAAAATAAAGCATTTTGAAAGAATATGCATATAAACACAGGGATATGAACACAAAGGATAATAAGAGCAAACATTTATATAGCTCTTTTAAATCTACAAAATATTTATATTTCGTATACAATATATATACAAAACATTGAATTATTTCATTTGAGCTTCATAAAAATTCTCTAAGCAGCTAGGTGGTGCAATGGATAGAGTGCTGAACCTGGAGTCAGGAGAACTCAGATGCTTGGGAGGTGTGTGACCCTGGGCAAGGCACTCAAACTCTATTTGCCTCAATTTCATCATCTATAAAAACTCATACTTGAAGGTAAAGGTATAAATTGATTTTTTTCTTAAAACTATACAAAGCATCTACTTAAAACTATCACCAAGAGTTGTTTGTAACAATAATAAGCTAGAAGCCTTCCCAATAAGATCAGAAGTGAAATAAGGATGCCCATTATCACCAATATTATCTAATATAGTATTAAAAGTGCTAGCAATAGCAAAAAGAGAAGAAATTGAAGGAATCGTAATGGGCAAAGAGGTAATAAAACAATCTCTTTTTGAAGATATGATGGCATATGTGGAAAATCCTAGAGATACAACTAAAAAGTTAGTTGAAACAATCAATTATTTTAGCAAAGTAGCAAGATATAAAATAAACCCGTATCATCAGCATGTTTATATGTATATATAACAAAGACTTGCAAGAAGACATGGAGATATTTAAAGAGATATTTTAAATAACCACAGGCAGAATAAAATACCTGAAGGTATACCTTCCTAAAGCAAAGCAGGAACTAAACAATTAGAATATACTTTTTATGCAAATAAAGTTAAACTTAAATGCTAAGAGAAATGTTAATTGTTTGTGGGTGGGCAGAGCCAACACAATTAAGATGAAAATCCTACTTAAACTAATCTATTTATCAACTCAATGTCATTCCAATTAAATTACCAAAAAAAAAAAAAGGATAAAATTTATTTGGAAGAAAAAAAGATACCAAAAACAATAAGATTTATTAGAAAGAACAAAAGATTAAGAATATCCAAATGAATCAGTGAAAAAAATGTAAAGGAGGTGTAATAGTAATAGTATCAGATTTTAAACTACTATAAGGCAATAATTGTCAAAACCATTGAGTACTGGATAGAAAATATAAAGGTAGATCAGTGGAAAAGAACAGACATACAACAAACTGTAGTAAAAGATTTACAATGACCTTGTATTTGACAAAAGTACAGATTCAACTTTTGGGGATAAGAACTCACTTTTCTGTAAAATTTTCTGGGACAATTGGAAAGTAGTTTGGCAGAAACTAGGTATAGACCAATATCCTATATTATTCACTAAGATAAGATCAAAATGGATACTTGAGCTAGATACAAAAGGAGCTATCATAAGCAAATTAGAAGAATAGGGAACATATTACCTATCAGATTTATGGATAGGAAAGGAATTTATGAGTAAACAAGAGATGGAGAACATTGAGTTTTAAAAAGGATAATTTCTTCTTACATTAAATTAAAAAGAATCCATACAAATAAAACTAGCATAGCCAAGATTAGAAAGAAAGCAGAAAATTTGAAAAAAATTTTATAGACAGTCTCTCAGTTGGAGGTCTCATCTAAAATATATAGAAAACGTCAAATTTATTTAAAAAAAAAAGCCAACCCCAAATGGATAAATGGGCAAAATATATGGACAGTTTTTAGATGAAGCAATCAAAGCCTTATATAAGTATAAAAAATGCTCTACTGATTAGAGAAATGCAAACCAAACAATTCTGAAATATCATCTCACATCAATCAGTCTGGCTAAAATGGTTGGAGGAGGTGTGGAAAAATGGGGACACTAATACACTGTTGGTGGAATTGCGAACTGTTAGTGTATAAATGACAGAGAGAGAAATGGATTTAAGGATACGTGAAAAGGTGGGTTTTGCAGAGGTTGGTCTGGCCACTTCAAAATCACTCCTAAAGATATGTCCAGGGGATACCAACATAGGGGGTATAGTTTCTGTGGCTGAAGCTATGGGACAGATACAACAGGTCCCTGAGCTCAAAAGCACAATGGTTAAATTAGGTCCTTTCACCATTGATCATACATTCCTATTGATCCCTTCATGTTCATATAACCTTTTAGGATGAGTTTTTTTTTTTTTTATGTAAGATCAGGACAACCCTGCAATGTGAACGTTCTGGGAAGATATACCTACATTTGTCCAAACATTCTCTGAAACACTACCCATTATATTTGGAGCAATTGGAAGAAGAACCTGAAAAAATCCAAATTTTAACATCTATGTATGAAATACCAAAAGATATTCCACAAGGGATGTTTGCTAAACATCAGAATGATGTGGGTAGAATAAGATCAGTTACACCAGTAAAGATAGAAGTCAGTGATGGTGTTCCTCCTAAGATACCTCAGTACAAATTAAGCAGAGAAGCCAAAGAAGGCATAACACCAATTATAAACAGCTTGTTGGAATAAGTCATTTTAACACCCACAGTGTCTGAATTTAATAGTCCAATTCTGCCTATTAAGAAGAACAAAATTAACGAAGATGGAAAACGATCTTGGAGATTTTTGATGGATCTTAGGACACTGAACAACTTTATAAAAAAGGCATACACTGTAACACCTTCACCAAACAAGATAATCACACAGATGCCTCCTGATGCCTGGTGGTACACAGTGTTGTACTTAAGCAATGCATATTTTACTATACCATTGCACCTTGACTCCCAGATTATTTTTGCTTTCCAATGGGGACAAAATCAAACTCTGTTACACTAGATTAATGCAAGGATGTTGTGAATTAGCTTCTATATTTTGTCAATGTCTATAAAGAGATCTAGTTAACATAAAGTTCAAACATAGCAAGCTAGTACATTATGTAGATGATCTGCTGCTAGCATTACCTAACCCAAAAACATGTTTGGAAGATTCAAAGAAGTTATTAATAGAGCTTTATAAGAGAAGACATAAAGTTTCTAAAAGGAAAATCCAGTTGGTTCTCCCAAAAGTCGACTATCTCGGATTTGTCCGGGGGGGGGGGCAGGAAAATCTCAAGTAAAAGGATAGCAGATATACAGAAGCTAGGCACCCTAGGACCAATAAAGAACTTAGGGCATTTCTAGGGGTGACTGGTTTCTCAAGACAGTACATAGTAGGGGATTCTCATATTTCCAAATGTTTAACTGACTTGACAAAGAAAGATATTGAAGAACCTTCGCAATTAAACAAGCAACATTTGCATGCTTTGTCACAGTTGAAAGAAGCCATTTTGCTAGCTCTGGCTTTGTAGCTACTGGACTACAAAAAGAAGTTCTACTTATATGTCCATGAAGCTAAGGGCATCACTTCTAGAATTTTAGCACAAAATTTTGGGCTGAATTTAAGGTCTTTAGCACTTTACAATTCTATCCTTATTCCTGTCACACAAGGAATGGTGCCTTGCCTGAGAAGTATTGTGGCAACTGCTCTCGTGGTGAAGAAAGCATATGATATTGTACTGGGATGCAAGTTACATGTGTATTCTGCACATCAAATAGAAAAACTGCTACGATCTCAGAATATGCATTCTTTTACAGATGCAAGAATATCCCAATATGAAATCATTTTGCTAGGGAATGACAGCATCATCATGCATAGATGTGCACCATTAAACCTAGCTACTCTGATTCCAGATTTGCCATTAGGTAGAGAGCCACTGCATGACTGCAACCAAGTTGTGGAAATGATGTATAAACCTAACAAACATCTTAAAGACACACCTCTTAGTGAACCTGATATGGAGTTATCCACAGATTGATCCTCATACTTTCACGGAGGATCCAGGATCACAGGGGCTGCTGTAGTTAACAATGACAAAATGCTTTGGTATGCATCATTACCAAGACATATTAGTGCCCAGGGTGCCAAGTTAAAAGCACTGCTCAAAGACCTGGAGCTGTCAAAAGGCAAAAGAGTGAACATATACACAGATTACTCATATGTTTTTACAACTATTCAGTCATCTGGATTTATTTGGAAAAAAACAGAGGGTACAGAACATCAGCTGAGAAACCAATTGCATATGGCAAATTAATAGACCATCTTATAAAAGCCGTAGAACTTCCAAGGGAGGTGGCTGTAATCCAATGCAAGGCACATACTCATGGAAAAGACAGAATATCCCTAGGGAATGAAAGAGCAGATATTACAGCAAAATATGCGGCAAGATTTGCCCCCCCCCCCCATGTGCTGAATTTCTCTCTGGTGGACAAGTATAATCTCACTGAAGCTTACAGTGGAAATAAAGTTCAATCATGGAAAAAGCAACGAGGTGCTAAATTAATCAAAGGTGTCTGGGTTGCTCAAGGGGGTAAGCCAATTCTCCCTAGAAAATTATATCAACAACTATGCACTGTGATTCATGCAAAAGGACATTATGGGGTGTAGGGTATTCTGGATACAGTACAGTATTTTTGGATGGCACCTGGAAGAACAACAAATGCCATTAGAACTTGCCAGGCATGTGAAATACGTAGAAAATATAGTCAAGGACATTTTAAGAACATAGCATTGGGAGGCAGACCTCTCAGCTACATGCCTTTCCAAATTGATTATATTAACAAGCCCAAAGACAAGGGATACAAGTATGCATTGTTTATTGTGGATAGACTGATGAGATGGGTTGAAATGTATCCAGCCAAGAAAAATAATACAGCCACAGTAGTGATATTTCTACTGAAAGAAATTATCCCTAGACATGGCATTCCTGATACCATAGACTCAGACAGGGCGTCTCATTTCATTTTCCAAATTCTGCAAGAAATATATAAGAACTTGGATATCAAATGCAATTATCATGATTTCTATAGACCCCAAAGTTCAGACCAAGTGGAAAGAATGAACAAAGAATTAAAAACACAAATAAGAAAACTCTGTTCGGAAACAAACTTGAAAGGGACAGATGTTATGCCTCTTGCTTTGTTTCATATAAGAACAAGACCCAGAACTGATTTGCATGTATCGCCATCTGAAATGTTGTATGGTCAACCACTCTGGCATGGTAGGACAGTAAAACCATCATATCTGTGTATTTTAAGAGGAGAATGTGTACTTCATGAATATTTAAGGCAAATACAGAATAGGCTGGACAAAGAAAGCTAGGATTACTAGTGCAAAGAATACCATTAGATTTTTCATTGCATAAAATAAAAACAGGAGGCAAAGGATATGTCAAGAATTTTAATAGAGAATCTCCTACAGAACCAAGATGGATAGGTCCTGTAACTGTTCTAATGATAACACCGACATCTGTAAAGGTTGAACACAAAGATCCATGGTTTCACGCTTAACATGTAAAAACTACATTATACCCACAACATTTCTAGCAACGAAGAATAAAATAGTGGCAACAGCAAGAATAGCCCTAGCAATAGTTAACAACAGTCCCTAAAAATTGAAAGCTATGAAAGAGAAAACAAAGAACACACATGAAAGCATTGCATAGGTTAATATGGAGGAAACACACGAGAGTGCAAATTAAAACAGAAACAAGCACTACAAAAAGCAAAAATGGAACAGCTCCAGACAGACAGAAATACATACAACGTTAGAATTAGCTCCAATGAAAAGTGTCTCTGCCAAAATATCAACAACAATTGCAACAACAATGGAAATGTAACAAAGTTACTTGACTAGGAAGACATGACTATATCAAATACATTATATCATCACCCACAACCTAATAGCAGAATTCTATCTCCAAAGAAAAACTTAGAAGTCAAGAAAATCTCTTAATGTGAACATCTTAGAGAAGCAAACTATACAAATAAACCCCCCTTGTGAAAATCAAACATCAAATGATATAAGATAATATCATATTTAAATTCATAACACACATCTTGGAAATTTATACAGTACAGCATATTACATATACCTACACATGAAGATTATCATATGTAATATCATACTTCCACACATGAAGAATCTATTCATGAACACTGACAAGCACACATGAAGAACTCAAACTTACTTCCATGAACAAAGAAACAGAAATCAATCTTACATACAGGCATATGATGGGCTTACATGCATGTATGTTCCTGTATGTTAAGGAACACAGGACTTCAATTAAGGTGAGATGATAGTCAAAACATGTATCCAGCACACAGGAAAAGCCCAAGACACATATGTTTCTACAATCAACATTAAGTCCATGGAAAAACTTTGAAACTTGAACTGATGGTCATGAAGTCCTATAAGAATGCGACACATGTTAACTTCACATATAGGTACACACATACATATGCAACTACACATAAGCACAACGTGGAAGGGAATCTTGTGGCCTAGGTAAGTATACAACATCAATATGAAGAATTCATACTGATATACTTAAAAATTTGTGGAAAATTCAAACAAAGAAATTTTTCTTATCTGCATGACTTTGCACAGAAATCACAACAATGTATTAAATTTGTTCATATGTAAAATCTTTATAGATACAGCTTATATACATTTATAAATATTAATGAACTAATAGACTAAAAATGCTAGGGTAAGTTATTAATTTTCTAATTACTAACACAGATAAGGAAAAGTTAGAAAAAAATTTGGTCAAAATCCTAGATGACTTAGGGACAAATGTATAGCATTATTTATAAAAGTTAAGTTACATAATAATCTTAGTAACAGTTGTTATTCATAGAAACTTTTACTTAGAACATATTATAGACAAAAGGATATAAAAAGTTACACTGTCAAAATATTGTTTAAATTGTTATGTTCTTTGCTATTATGTTCAAAAACCATATTTGTGTACTGAATCCCTATTACCTAAACCATTTTCCTACACCCAAAACTTAGCATTGAGTTAGTTAGTCAGAGTAGTTAAGACGGAGTAGGTTTTTTTTTATTTTGGAGGTAGTGAAATAGTTTTAACATAGTATAGGTTAAAGATTAGATAGTAAGGAATTCGTCAAGATAAACTTATGAATAAGTAATGTTAATACAGAATGCAGTTTGGCCAAGAAAGGCAAAATGGGGGATTGTGAGAGAGTGATATTGAAAGAAAAACCTACAAACAGAGGCCAAGCGATGGAAATTTGCAGAGTTGTCCATCAAGGAGCATTCCAGAGGAGAATGTGACCAGGAGAAGGCAGTTAAAAGAAACACCCAAATTGCTGAAAATCTCTCTTTCTCCTGGCACTTGAAGGAAGAACTGAGAAGATCCTTTCCTTGTTGGTTACTGATTTTCTCTCTACATCAAGAATTGATTCAAAGATACTCAAAACTATTAGCCACATCCCTCATGCAAGACTCTATAATTGTATTACTCAATTTAGGATTTACTTCAGATCAGGGAAGTCCTAACCCCTCTCTCCTATCCAATTTCCCTTTCCTTCCCCTTCCTTAAAATAAACCCTTGTTCCAACAACTTTAGAGAGTGAGTTATCTATCAGATATTCAGGCAACTTAGTCTGAATCCCAGGTTGACTCCAACTGAAGAGACTTATTGAAAGTGGGAGGGAGAGGGAGGAGGGAGTCAGAAGGAGGAAGGAGGCAGAGTCTGATTCCTCATTACCTCATTGGTCTGTAGGCTTTCCCAGCAATCTTACATTACCATAATTCATCTAAAGAAACAACCACCTAATACAATTCCCATGACCCTCTTTCCTAACCTCAACCTTGTTATTAATTTATTAAACCACCATTCAACTTTAGAGCAAAGCAGTCAGATCAATTAATAGGAGGGGTAAAGGAGGATTAGTGGGTGAAGGGTTATTCACAGGGAGAGCTCTCTCAGGCTTAGGTCAAGTCAAATCCTGGGTCGGATGCCATTGCTCTCTCTCTGGCAAGGGTTTGACCAGATGTGACACTGAGGAGGGTTAGGTAAAGCAAAATTCCCTAACAAATTATCGATTTTTCACTCCTGTGGTGTTTCCTGTCCTGGTATAGACTTCTGCATCCCTCTTGCCTCCATTCTACTCAATCAGGGACAAAGGGTAGCCAATTGCTCTCTGTCTAGAAAGGAGAGATACCCCTGATGGTCAGCTCATCAAACCATTCTGACCAGCCATTTATATCAACATCCCAGGGCTTTCCCAACTTTCTTCCAGCTGGAGGGAGGAGAAATAGAAATTAGAGTTAGGGAAATTTCCCCCACCCTCCTTCCTTCCCTATTTCAATCTTTTAAAATAAATCCTTTTTTTTATAAGGGAAAAAAAAAGTCAGATTGCCTTTGTCCCAAAGTTAGGTCTGAGGCCTTCTAATCTGGCCTTCCAGCCCGACCCAGACAGAAACAATTGAGTTAACAACTTAACATCTTTATAAGTGAAACAACTCACTTTTTTCACAGGGTAACAGAGACTTTGCACAAGATTTCTACACAAAAGAGGAGCAGATGGTTAATAGATTCATGACTGTGAAATACTGCATCATTGTAACATAGCCATTTTCCACTTTAGTTACATGCAACACTACATATTACCACCCAGGACTAAGAAGACAGAAGAGAGTCAACAGGCAACATGAAAAGAGTAGAGTCTGAAGAGTTTGGTAGGTATGATTCCATTCAACATGCACATAATTAGGATATATTACTCACTAACTTATAAGATCTTTAATAAGCAAAGTATCCATGTAGATAAATGTATATATACAATGTGAATTTGGTTAGGCTAGCAGTAGAATAACTATATACATTAGTTCTGAGAGAGGGTATTTTGGCAAAAGAAAAACACACAATTATTTCACATGTTAGAGACATCCAACATATACATAGCTTGCAAGAACTGAAGGGAAGCATCAGGCAAGGAGAGAAGTGGAAGTCCGAAAAGGAAGATGTAAGTATCTCATGCAACACTACATAAAGAGACATACACAATTCACAAACTGATTCATATTTTCTGATCTCGTGTAGATAAAAGAAAGTCTATTATTTCAATAATGCAAAATGTGTAAATAAATAGCTAGATGCATAAGGTCTTAATCAGATAGAAAAAACAATGAGCTTTTGTTTGATTAACACCAGGGAGTAGGAAGTGCATAATTGTTTGTATATTTTGTACATATCTCTCTGTAAATATTATAAATATGTGTAACATTTTTGGCAATTGTATCTAGATAGTTGTAATAGTATAGCACAGAGTGTACATAATGTATATAGAGCATGAATAAAGTAGCTTAGGAAAGTTAGCAGATCTTATAACAGTTTAGCATCAAGGTTAAGGCTTAGTGTAGTGAATTAATAGGTAATTAAGTTTATTAGCAATATAATTTAAACTGCAATAGCAGAACGGTTTTCTTTAAGGAAGTTCCTTGTAACAACATCAGCTGAAAATAGGGTTAATGGAAGTTTTATAGTTGAATTATTTTTGCATGTTGATAAGCATAGATAGAGAATTGTTGAATTAGTCTAGAATGGTAAGATGGTAATACTAATAGTAAGTTTATTGATTTTTTTTTTTTGGCAAGATCTTATGTTGCAACATTTGCTTTGACTTTCTGTACTAATTTTTGTAAATCCCCAAATACCTAACCTATGCCTTTCCTGGAAAATGTTTTAGTTTAGGTATAGTTATTTAGAGACCTAGCATAGCATAGTGTAAGAAGGGTTGTTGTTTGTTTGTTTTTTTAATTTTGGGAGGAGTAGATTAGAAAATAGCATAAAGTAAATGGTAAGCATCAATATTCACGACAGTGACCTTGGGAAGGTCATATTGTGAAAGGGGGCAAATTGGGGGGATGAAAATTTCAGAACAAAGTCCTAAAGGGAAGAGGTCAAGGACAGAGGCAAGGGGTCATTGGAATGTTGAGAGAGGGGGCAGTTGAGATTTTTCTTAGCAGCCTGGAGGAGTCTTGTCTTGGGCTCCAGATTGAGCAGAGCTTCAGGAGAGATTCTCAAGAGACAAGAGATCCTTTCAGCCATTGTCTTCAACTATTCAAAGAAGCCTTTTTCCTGATCAACCTGTCATCTTATACCTGAGAGAAACTGAGAGAATTGGTTTCTCAGCGAGTTATCTCGAAGGGATCTCCCAGGGAGGAACTAGGCTTAATCAAAGATCCTTCTCATCTGTTCCAGCCATTCTAGAGACTAAACCTTTTATTTGATGAGTTTAGGGTAGCCATTAAGATCAGAACAGATAGGAAGAGTCAAACCAGCCTGGCTAATTGGGGACTGTGAGAAACTTGAACAGTGGGTTCAAAACCTACAAGTTAGGGAGCGCCTATTTCCCCTCTTTCCCAAATTAGTCATTGATATCCTGTTCAATAAATATTTCATCGTTTCAGTAAAGCAGTCAGATAAATCTCAAGAAAGCAAAAGGAAGAAGGAAGGGCAAAGGGTTTTGGAGAGACAGCTCTAATAGGCTCAGGTTACTCAAACCATGTGCTGAAGGTCATTAATGTCTCTCTGGCAGGAGTCATGATGTCAGGACATTGAGGGGTACTAGGAACTTCACAAAGACCTAGCAAACCACCAATACTCTACCCCAGTGGTGTTCCTATTCATTGACAGACTCCTGTTTCCCCTTTTCCTTCAAGTTTCCTATCTGGGATCGAGAAACCCCTGGCCTTCTGTTTAGGAAGGGAAAATCACTCCAGCTAGTCATCTCACATGCACAGGACTAGCCAGTTATTTAACATCTTTAGGAGTTTCCCTATTCTCCTTTTCTTTTAACAATGTGCATATATATACATATATATGCATATATATATATATATATGGCTTTGTATATTCTGTATATTTGTATGTTAGATTGTCCATAGTTGCTATATAGCCAAAGTTTTTACAAGTCTATACATATGTATATATGTAACATACATTTATGTAATATATGTATATATGTAAAGATTCTATAAAATAGATATGTGCATAGCTAACCTATGGCAATAGGTAGATTCTTAAGATAGGATTATTAGGAGAGATTTTGGGAAAGAAATAAAGTAAGATTGTGGATATGCAGAGTGGAACAGAATGCTGTGAGCCAGGAGAGGCAGGAGACACCCTGTAAGAGGAGATTTTAACACAGAGTGGAAATGGAACACTGCAAAAAGCAATGAGTGACAGACAGGGAAGTTGGAAAGTTGGAGAGAGGGGGCTTCTGGGAAAATTACCAATAGTTAGAGGGTGGAGGTTGATCCAGGAGGAAGATCTCTATTAGAGTTGGGTAATGCAAAGCCCAGATTCAAACATTATTAATCTCCCTCCAGCAGGGGTTTTTATCAGTGGGACTCCCAGGAAGATTAGGTTTTGCAAAACTTCCTAATCACCCATTATTCGCCATTCCTGTGGTGTGCCCAAAACTGGCAAAACTCTCTGCTTACCAGTGTCCTCATCTTATTTGATAGGGACAGAGGGCAGACATCAGCAATCTGCCCAGACAGGGAGGGAAAACCCTTAGAAGGGTTAATTCACCAGCACAATCAAATTAACCTTAAACCATCATCTCAGGGGTTCTCCTCATTTCCCTTTTAACAACCCTTAGAATCTAAGGGTGAGAATCCTGGGACTTAATTGCCATCTAGGAGTTGGGGGAAGATGCTGAAACTAAAAGCAACTCCAGATCCCAGTTCAAACTTCCTATGACTTCCAACTTGTTCCGGTGGAAAATCCAGCTACATCTTGAAGACCAATTAAATCTTTGACTCTGCTGCTACTCTGAGAAAACCGAATCTCAGGAAAGGTTGGCCAGAACTGCTTATTTTTACCTTTGGGAAGGCCTTGGCCTCACAGAGGTGGACTTGGTCAAACCCAACATCTGTATCCATCACTATTTTGTTCTTATGCTAGAGACTATTACCTTTGTGGGTTTAGTCTAGAATTAGATCAGATAGAAGGGGACATTGAGACAGAGGTCAGTCAGTATAGCCCCGGCTCAGCTGGAGACTGAAGAGACCCTGGGAAGGGTCAGATTGGGGGGGGGGGTGAGAGAATAGTTTTATTAGTGTTAAGATACTTCCTTAGCCCACATTCCTAACCCAGTCCTCATATACAACCTTTAATAAACCTTTGTTACCTTGAGCAGTGCAGTTAGATTTTGTTAACTGCTGGCCTGAGTTAGTGAGCAGCCATTTTTGCTCTCTGACCCTGAGAGGATCATCTTGCCTGACTGGGTTTAGCAAAACCCCAGTCAACCATTTATATTCACTTCTTTCAGGATATTTAGTTTCAAAGTTCCATATAGACATAGTTTTGTTCTCTATAACAGCAATAGGATATAGCATAGCAAAAGTTTTGTTTTGAATTGTTCAGCTTACATTTTTAATACATTTTACATAACTTTGAATTTTTAGTCAGATAAATTGTATTTTTCTAAAGCTTATGCTACAATATGATTTTTGTATTTTTACATTTTTATACAGTGCTATAATATTTTTAGATAAAATTGTTTTGTGTACTAGCTTAGCATCATAGGTTTTTTTACCAATTGTTTTTGCAAAAGTTTTTTGTATTTGCATTTTGCATTTTTGAATTTTTTATTACATTCTTTTATATTTTGCATTTTGTATTTGTATTTGGAATTTTTTATTGCTTTTTTATTTTTGCAAATGTTTGCATTTTGTTTGACCTTTGTAACTATTTATTGTAAATCCCTTTCCTTTCCCTAGTTCAATTCCTCAGTAAGGTAGTATTAGGAGTAGGAAAAGGTAAGTGAGTGTAGACTTTGTTAATTTGCATAGGAATACTAGAATAGGAGCATAATAAGGGGAATTTAAGTTTATTGGTGCACAAATACCAAAACTTTTTTCAAAATGGATTTTGGTTTTGTGCAAAGGGTGGATTATAAGAAGGGAAGAAGAGAAATGGGTTGCAAACATGTGAAAGAGAGAGATTCTGGACCCGACCACCAGGTGGTGGAACTGATGAGGCTGTGTTCTACAATGCAGGGAAGGGGATAAAAGTGGACACAGGCAATTACTGGGGGCTTTTAGACTTCCTGTTGCTGGGAGTGTCTGGAGCTGGAACTTCCTCTCTCTTTCTGAAGCTGAGGAGATTTGGTTTCCTATCCCTTGGATCTGAATACCTTGATCCCTGCTGTTCTTGACTGGAAAAAATCCTTCCTTGCCTTGAAATCATCAGTGTTCCTGAAAGTTGAAAGTACCTGTCTACTCAGATCTGTGACCAGATAGCCTGTACAAACTGTCTGTGGTGGGAAGGCCAGAAGTCAACTTAGGCCTAAGCCTACTTGGGTTGAACCCTGACATAATGGGTTCACCCTGAAGCTACTCAGAAGACCTGTTTATCCTTCAAAAATAATTATTGGGATTAAATAATGTCAGGGAGTATCAAATAGTGTCAGGTTAGCCAGTTAGCCCCGGGAATTTAGACAGGCAAGTCAGGGCCTAGGGAGCGTGGAAGCAAAAGAAGAAATCTCCATGCAGAGATCTTAGAAGGTGGGTGATTATCTAGAACCCTTAGAATTAGGGAATCCTAAGTCCTTAATCTTCCCCTTAATATTGCCTTGTTTTCAAAAATAAATCCCTGTCCTGTTTTTAAAAATCTGTCTGGGAGTCTGAGTAGCATACTGGTCACTGTGAAGCAGGCTCACAGGCCTCCTTCACTGTGGGTTACCGAGGAACCAACTCAACCTTGGTATTTCAACATTATCAACATCATCCCATCAAGGATCTACATATTTCAGTTCAAGGGATAATTTTCTGGCCAAGCATTCAGGATGAATTGAGGCAATAGCTTTAACTATAGTAACAGCAATGGATATAGGCAGAGTCCATATAATTATAATAGCAACAGGCTCCATAATACCTACCAGAGACAGGACTAGAATAGTTGTTGCAATCATGGATATTACCATGGGTCCCACTAAGCTCCTTATTTGCAAACTATGCAGGAGTTTGTTTTTTTATTTTATTTTATTTATTTATTTTTAAACCCTTAGCTTCTGTCTTGGAGTCAATACAGTGTATTGGCTCCAAGGCAGAAGAGTGGTAAGGGCTAGGCAATGGGGGTCAAGTGACTTGCCCAGGGTCACACTGCTGGGAAGTGTCTGAGGCTAGATTTGAACTTAGGACCCTCCTGTCTCTAGGCTTGGCTCTCAATCCACTGAGCTACCCAGCTGCCCCCAGGAGTTTGTTAAGAATGGTGCAAGACCAAAATACTCTCAGGTGACAGGGAGCAATTTCCAGAAAGGGAATATGCAAAAGGGGCCCTGTGTATTATGAAGGTGTGCACAGAACAGCACAATGATAGAATGCAAGAACAAAGAGACAGATTATGGGAAACTATAAATAATGAAGTAGTAACTGAGAGCAATGGGATAGATGCAGATTGTGAGAAAGGATAAATTACTATATTAACATCCAGTGAGAGCAATGGAATAGAAACAAAAGGAAGGTGTGGTGAAGCAAATAAATCCTGGCAATGTAATAGCAGTGTAAAATCCCGGTAAAGGAGAGATGCAAAAGACAATGGGGAGGTGGGATGTGATGGACAGGAATTAGAGATGCAATTCCCTGGTCCCTCTGTTTTAGCACCTCATTCAAACTTATTCACCACTGAATAGCACAGAATCACATGTATTATTGAAAGTAAGAGAGAAGATTTATGATATTCTAGTGGATACAGGTGCTAGCAAGTCTGTTTTGCAAATATCCCCTGAGGAGTGCAAATCTGTAGGGACTTTGGAGGTAGTGGGGATACCTGGAAGACCAAAAAGGGTAAAGAAGTTATAAACCAAAATGGTCTCATTGGTATCTGTCTGTAGAACATTCCTTCTTGCTTATGCTGAATTCCCCAGTAAATTTACTTGGCAGGGATATTCTGTGAAAATTAAGAGCTACAATTCAGTGTACTCCCTCTGGAGATAAATCTTTAGAATTGCCAGAAGAATCCTTAAGCCTATTTCTTGTGTTATTCTTAGATATAGCTGAGACAGATGGGGGAAAAAAGATCAGTTTACCCTATACCAAAGGATATACTAAAGGCTCTATGGTCATTGTCTTTTACAGATGTAGGTTTACTTAAGTCAGCAAATCCTGTTAGGGTGATAACAAAAGGGGGACCTCCACTTTTATCCCTCAGTATCCCCCAAGTAAAGAAACAGTGGAAGGGATAAGACCATTTATTGATTCGCTATTAAAACAAGGAATCATAGTACCCTGCATCTCAGAATTCAATACACCCATACTCCCAGGGGAAAAAACCAAAACTAGATGAAAATGGGTGCAGCATCTACAGATTTGTTCAGGATTTAAGAATAATCAATGATTATATAGCAAATTCACATCCTATAGCAACAATTCTCTCCTCCATACTCAGCCATGCCAGATATTTCACAGTGGTAGACTTAGGTTCTGCTTTCTTTTCCATCCCGATTCATAAAGATTCCCAAAAGATTTTTGCATTTACCTGGGAGGGAAATTTCTACTGTTTGTGTTGTCTTCCACAAGGGTACTGTAAAAACCCTTCATTGTTTTTCTACATCCTAAATAAAGATCTAAAAACTATTAAGTTTAAGGAAAGCAAGATAGTGCATTTTGTGGATGACATTCTTCTAGCATCTCCTAATGAAAAAGTTTGTTTAAGGAATAGCAAATTTCTTATGTGTGAGTTGTATAAGTGAGGACATATGATCTCCAAAGTAAAGCCTCAGTGGTGCTTGCTGAGAGTTGAGCATTTAGGGTTCATACTATCTGGGGGTTGTAAGAGAAGGCTTGAGATCTTGGAAGGAAAATAAACTTGGAAGAGCTGCAGAATTCTACATCAGTGGGGGGACAGACAAAAAGGAACACACAACTTTGGAGAGAGAGGGGGCAGTGAACTGATCCAGGCAGTTGGAGAGAGACTTCTTCTGGAAACACTCACACCAGAGAACTAGGCTCCAGCTAACTCTCCAACTCAGCAATCTCTCTCCTTGTGATTCCTGACCCCAAAATCCTTCCAAGAAGACAAGCCAATGGACAGGATTTGATATATAAACTGTCCATAAAGAAGATCTCCACCAACCTCTCTGAACCTTGAACTTGGGGATACTCGTTGTATAGCCAAGAAAACAGAGTTTCTTACCCTGGCCCCAAGGGGTTCAGGTTGACCAAGACCTGATCTGCCTAACTTTGGGGGGGAAGGGTATTAGACAGCTAGGGACCCCTTCTTGCTCTTTCCTTCTTTAGCCTCAACTTCCTACTCTTTCATCTGCCCTGTTTCTTTTCCTATTTCCCTCAAATAAATTCAGTTAATAGGACCCAGAGACTGACTCTAGCCTTTACTTGAGAGGGAAGGCTGAGATTGAGGGGGAGAAAAGTGATATTTCTCTCCCCAGAAAGGAAGAGGCTTATCACCACAAGCCTTTTCAAACAAGATCCTTGAAGAACTCAGTAGTTAGGAATTAAGACCGCCATGGTGGTGGTGGTGGGGGGGGGGCTTGTCAGGGAGAGCTTAGGGGTAAAGACAAACCCATCCCCCTTCTCTCCCTTGGCTTATCAAAATCACCTTCTCACTCTGTCCCTGCCTTAAAAGGAAGAGATTCCATTCCCATTCTCCCCCTTTCCCCATTATATTACAGGATTGTAGGAGTATTTCCCAAAAAGTGAATAGCTGACATCCAAAAGCTGAGTGCACTAAAACCAAAGAGGCAACTCGGGACAATACATGGCACAATGGGATTCTTTCATCAATGAATCCCAGGATATAGTGAGCTGACAAAATGTCTCACTGATCTAACCAGAAATTCAGAACCTAGATGGCCCACTTATATGGCAATAAATATGGCAATCTAGGTGATATCGATGAATATTTTCAAAAATATAAATTGCCTAGATTAACAGAAGAAGAATACCTAAATAACTCCATATCAGAAAAAGAAATTGAACAAGCCATCAAAGAACTAAGAAAAAATCCCCAGGGCCTGATAGATTCACAAGTAAATTCTATCAAACATTCAAAGAACAACTAATCCCAATACTATAAAAACTGGTTGACAGAACAAGCAAAGAAGGAGTTCTACCAAATTCCTTTTATGACCAAATATGTTACTAATTCCAAAGCCAGGCAGTCCACAAACAGAGAAAGAAAACTACAGACTAATTTCCTTAATTAACATAGACGCAAAAATCTTAAATAGAATATATGACAAGGAAATCACTTTAAAAGACTGATATATATTAATTTAAGGTCGCCAAGGAATTCAGCTATGTAATTCCTAAATGAAAACTCAAGTCAGCCATCAACCTTTTATAGAGTTTAATTACAAACAGGAGGAAGAAAGGAATTAGAGAGAGAGAGAGAGAGAGAGAGAGAGAGAGAGAGAGAGAGAGAGAGAGAGAGAGAGAGAGAGAAAGGGGAGAGAAGGGAATAGGGCTTAAATACCCCTTCTGTTTAGGCTGGGCCAAAAGGCCCAAGCCCTTAGATAGCTGGGGCAAAGAAAGGAGATCAGTCCCTATTACTCATGTGACCAAAATGGAGAAACAGTCCCAGGGGCCTCTACCTCCAGCTTCCTTCAGAGCAAGCTTCTCAGAGCACCTCTCCAACCACTCAGAGCCAAAACTCTCCAACCACCCCCCTTCTGTCCTCAGACCCCTCTATCTTTAAGGAAACCATCCAAGTTCCCTCCCCTCAGTTCTCACATCTACCAATCACTGTCCATCATTTTCCCTGTGCCAATGGTGGCTCTAGCTTAACCCAGGACCGCCCAGAGGTCTGTGGCTTTGCACATGTCTGTTGAAGGTCATATTCTCAAATAATTAAATCTTGATCTTTTGCTACAGACCTTCCTAAATCCTGTTAGGACTGAGTAGGGTGGAGATTGCAATTTCCAAGACCTGGTTCTGTCATTCCAAGTATCTCCATTGTATCAATTCTAAAATCAATCATGACTCAAAGAAATTCCTGTTCTATGCTTAAGCATAGGTCAAAGCCCTTTCCATTGTTCAGCAAAAGGTTTCTGTCCTAAAGTAATCTTAAGAAGGGAGGAGGAGGAACCTCCCATGCCAATGGGGTTCACATTCCAATAGAGTTCCCACTCTCAATAGGAAATTTTTCAAGTATGAAATTTCCCAATGGTGAAATTTCCAACATTTATAAGTCTAAGAAATTTTAAGGTTTACAAATACTAGCAAAAAGATTCCAGCAAGTGATCATGAGGGTTATTCATTATGACCAGGTAGGATTTATAACAGGAATGCAAGGATGTTTCAATGTTTGGAAAACCATTCACATAATTGACCATATCAATAAGCAAACGAACAAAAATCCCGTGATTATCTCAATAGATCAGAAAAAGCCTTTGGCAAAATACAACACTCATTCCTATTAAAAACATTAAACAGTATAGGAATAGAAGGGCCTTTCCTAAAAATAATAAACAGTATACATCTAAACATATCAGCAAGCATCATCTGTAATGGGGATAAATTAGGGGCATTCCCAATAAGACCAGGAGTGAAACAAGGATGCCCATTATCACCTCTATTATTTAACACTATTAGAAACACTAGCAGTAGCAATTAGAGAAGAAAAGGAAATTGAAGGTATTAAAGTAGGCAATGAGGAGACCAAGACTCTTTGCAGAAGATATGATGGTCTACTTAAAGAATCCTAGAGAATCAACTAAAGAGCTAGTGGAAATAATCAACAACTTTAGCAAAGTTGTAGGATACAAAATAAAACCATATAAATCATCAGCATTTCTATATATTTCCAACACATCTCAGCAAGAATTAGAAAGAGGAATCCCATTTAAAACCACCCTAGACAATATAAAATACTCAGGAATCTATCTGCCAAGACAAACACAAGAATTATATGGAAACAGCTACAAAACACTTTCTACACAATTAAAACTAGATCTAAACAATTGGAAAAACATTAATTGCTCATGGGTAGGACAAGTTAGCATATGACCGTCCTACTCAAATTAATTTACTTATTTTGTGCCATATCTATCAAACTACCAAAAAGCTTTTTTACTGAATTAGAAAAAAAACTATAACAAAGTTCATTTGGAACAACAAAAGATCAGGAATATCAAGGGAAATAATGAAAGAAATGTGAAGAAAGGTGGCCTTGCAGTCCCAGATCTCAAACTCTACTATAAAGCAGTGGTCATCAAAATGATATGGTACTGGCTAAGAGACAGAAAGGAGAATCAGTGGAATAGACTTGGGGAAAGTGAACTCAGCAAGACAGTCTATGATAAACCCAAAGAGCCCAGATTTGGGGACAAAAATTCACTATTTGACAAAAACTGCTGGGAAAATTGAAAAACAGTATGGGAGAGATTGGGTTTAGATAAACATCTCACATGCTATGCCAAGATAAATTCCGAATGGGTGAATGACTTGAATATAAAGAAGGAAAGTATAAGTAAATTAGGTGAACACAGAGTAGTATACTTGTCAGATCTTCGGGGAAGGAAATATTTTAAGACCAAGCAAGAATTAGAAAAAATTACAAAATATAAAATAAATAATTTTGATTATATTAAATTAAAAAGGTTTTGTACTAATAAAATCAATGTAACCAAAATTAGAAGGGAAGCAATAAATTGGGGAAAAATTATAACTTAAAACAAAGTTCTAATTACTCAAATATATAAGGAGCTTACTTAATTGTACAAAAAATCAAGCCATTCCACAATTGATAAATGGGCAAAAGAAATGAATAGGCAATTTTCATATAAAGAAATCAAAACTATCAAAAGCATATGAAAAAGTGCTCTAAGTCTCTTATAATTAGAGAAATGCAAATCAAAACAACTCTTAAGGTACCACCTCACACATAGTAGAATACCTAAGATGACAGCAAAGGAAAGTAATATTTGTTGGAGGGGATGTGAAAAAATTGGGACATTAATGCATTGCTGAAAGAGCTGTGAATTGATCCAACTATTCTGGATGGCAATTTGGAACTATGCCCAAAGGGCACTAAAAGACTGTCTGCCCATTGATCCATCCATACCATTGTTGGGTTTATACACCAAAGAGATCATTAGGAAAAAGACTTGTACAAAAATATTTATAGCCACATTGTTTGTGGTGGCAAAAAATTGGAAAATGAGGGTATACCCTTCAACTGGGGAATGGTTGAACAAATGGTGGTGTCTGTTAGTGGTGGAATAGTATTGTGCTCAAAGAAATAATGAACTGGAGGAATTCCATGTGAACTGGAATGACCTCCAGGAATTGATGTAGAGTGAAAGGAGAAGAATCAGGAGAACATTATACACAGAGACTGATACACTGTGGTATAATTGAATGTAATGGACTTCTCTATTAGTAGCAATGCAATGATCCAGGGCAATTCTGAGAGACTTATGAGAAAGATTGCTATCCACATATAGTGGAAGAACTGTGGGAGTAGAAACAAAGAGAAACAACTACTTGATCACATGGGTTGATGGGGTTATGATGAGGGATGTAGACTCTAAGCAATCACCCTAGTGTAAATATCAATAAAATGGAAATAGGTCTTGATCAATGACACATGTAAAACCCAGTGAACTGTGCATCAGCTATGGAGTGGGAAGGGGGGGGGAGGGAAGGGAAAGAACATGATTCTTATAAACATAGAAAAATATTCTAAATTAATTAAATAAAAAATTTCAATTATAAAATATAAAAGAAAAGAAAAAGAAAGTAAAAAAGAAAAGGAAAGCAGAACCTGAATGAGTAAAACTTAAGCCTGAACATCCATAAGCCATAACAAAACTTAAAGAAGCAATTCTTTCTGATCCAGCCCTTTGGGTCCCAGATTATTCTAAGTCTTTACAACTATTTGTACATGAGTATAAAGGGATAGCTTCAGGAGTTCTAGCACAGAGCCTAAGACAAAATCACCATCCTGTAGCTTATTACAGTTCAAAGTTAGACCCTATTGCAGCTGACATTGCTCCATGTCTGAGAGGAGTTGAAACTATTGCATTGTTAGTGTATAAGTCTGCAGATTTAGTTCTGGGTTTCCACTCACTCAAATCAAATCAAAGTTCTTATGCTTAGATTTTGGACCCAAGCATTTTCTGACCAACAGATAGCAAAGAACAAAATAATTCTTCTGGGAAATGAAAACATACAGCTTAAAAGGTGTAGTATTTTAAATCCAGGAACAATATTACCTGACTTACCAACAAATGGGGAACCATTGCATGACTGTGAGTAAGTTGTCCAATTAGCAGAATAACCAAAGCAGGATTTGAAAGACATACAAATAGGCAATCTTGACTTTGTGCTTTTTACAGATGGCTCATCTTTCATGCAAAATGGTATCTGTTATACAGGGCCAGAAGTGGTAACTGAGTTTGAGACCCTATGGTATGATTCATTACCCAAGAATATAAGTGCTCAAGGAACATAATTGATTTAAAAGAAGCTTGCTTATTGGCTGAAGGGAAGATAGCAAATATCTATACAGACTCTTGATATGTGTTTTCAATATGCCATATGACAGGATCGATCTGGAAACAGAAAGGGTTTATAACATCTAGAGGGAAGCAGAGAGCTCATGTTGGGATTATAACAGACTTACTGGCAGTTATACAAAACCCAAAACAATTAGCCGTGATACATTGTAGAGGGCATTCTTTTGGTAGAGATCCAGTGTCAAAGGGTAATTACCGTGTGGATGTCATAGCAAAATTTGCAGCACAGCATGCTCCAGCCTACATTATGAATCTCTCAATCATCAAGTCAACAAATCTTCAAAAAGCATATCTGGATTCTGAGATTCAAAAATGGAAGTGGGAGTTTGGAGCTAGGGAGGGAAATGGAATATAATGGAAAGCCTATCTTAACAAAAGATTTTTACAATCATATATGCCAGGCTATACATAACAATGGACATCTTGGAACTCAAGCCATCATCTATTACAATTACCAACATGGCAAATAAAGTCTGTTCAAGCTGTTCTATCTGTCAAAGATTCAATCAGGATATATTTAGGGAAAAAAGGGTCATTGACATCCAGCCCTTTTAAAAATTTGCAGATAGATTATATCAGCATGCCCAAAGTGGGGAAATACAAGTTTTAATTAGTTTTGGTGGATAAGTTGACTAAATGGCTTAAAGCATTTCTATCTGCTACAAATAGATCAGCATTTATAGTTAATATCTTGCTAAGGGAAATTATTCCAAGGTTTGGAATTCCAATTAGACTTGACCCAGATAGAGGTTCTCATTTTACAGATCAGATTTTAAAGCAGGCATTAAAATAAAGGAGATAAGTTTGAAGTTATATCAGATTGGCTCATAGGAAGAATTAAAGGAAAAAGAGGATTCCAAAAGGAATTTCAGGACAGAATAAGAAAGGGACTTGAGCCTGGAGCTGGGGAGAGTTCCTGTTGGCACTGGAACTTTGGAGTGACAATTTCCTGGAGGAGTTAACTGACCTTCCTTGAGAGGAGCAATGCCCTGCTGGCTGAGTCCTTCGGACCAGCTTTCCAGCTTCTGGACTTAGTTTTCCATTGGTTCCTGCCTTTTTTTTTCCTGTCCTGAATTTTAAGATACTGTTGTGTACCTTAGAAGAAAGCCAGCCTAAAGAGGCTTGTATCTTTCTCTAATCAAGGAGACTTTTAGGCTTTTGCCTAAATACCCTTGGGTGCCTTTGACATCCAGTCACCATCCTTATTCAGTAACTGAGCTATACTACCTTTCCCAAAGACTATTTTGGAGTGGCCTTAGGATAGCTAGAATTTAAGGATTTTGGGTTACAGACAGAGAGGATAGGTGATACTTAGCATCAAGCCAAAGAAGATAGGCGTTTGCAAGTCTCTTAGTTTTGGAGGGTGGAGTAATTAGAGTTCAGAGCTAAGGAATTACCTTGGCTCTCCTCATCCCATTCCTTGTTTATTTACAATATTAAACCTTTTTTAAACTTAATATAGAAGTCTTATTGTGTTACTAAGTGATCCAGGTCTGAAGGTATCCATTTTGGTCTATCAGCCTGGTACAGAGACACTGGACTTTCAACCTTACCATCTCTAGAAGCATTATAATCCAAATGTTTCAGCTGGCTGAGCCCGGTAGGCTAGAATATGTTCCAGCGGGGCAGATTGTAGAAGAAAAATATCCATTTTTCAGCAGTTGGAATTTTGGGCCTACTCAGACCTGCGTGACAGTAAGGTGGCTCTGTTGGAAAATTTTTTTCAGTCCATAGCTGCTGAAATCTGCCTAGAAACAAGGCTGATCAATCATAAAACAACTGGGTTTCTGGTTGAGGAGATTTAAAGGGCCAGTATTTAAATTTTTTTTTTCCTGTCTGAGGCTTGACAATGACGACTGTACAGAAGATCATAATTATGATGGGAGTAGTGGCTTGTTTATTCCAATGAATAATGCTATGCTACAATGTGTTATTCATAGATATCCCTGAGGCCATGTATGAACGTATATGGCAACATTAAATGGCTAAAAGCGTCAATGGATAGGGTGAGATCCTATATCCCTATATTTCTCTTTTTGTTATTCAAGGTAGTAAAGATCTATGATACTGGCAAGAAGGTGTTCTTGAAGATACTAGGCAAAAGGGTTGTAGGACAAAAAGAAACTGAGTTAAAGTTATTGGTACTGACAATGAAAAAGGCAATGGAACAGATGCAGCAGAAGTTAGATAAGCTAACTGGGGAAACCGAGGCAGCTAATAATAATCTGGCAAAAAAAATATGCTAGTTCCCAACAAAAATCAAATGAAGATCAGAGAATTAAAGAGCCAATGCTGCAGCTGATAACTTTGTTGCCACTTCATGACTTAACTTACCTTCAACCAGATTAGAACTGTGATAGGGAAAGGACATTTTGCAACAAACTGTGTAATGCATATGTCAGAGTGGTTGACAGGAGTATGTGACTGAGAGTCACAGGGGAGCCTAAGGCTGAAGATCTGGGGAAAGATTCTAAAGTCCCAACTGTATGGGCACTTCTCTCCTGAAGGACCTTGGTTGGAGGTTTTAAAAACAGATTTCTGGCTATTCCTGATACCAACTGAAGAGAGCAATCTTTTGAGCTGGCTGCTGGCAGCTTGAAGAGAAAACACATTTCTCCACAGGACCTATTTGGACAGTTATCACCTGAATATCCTGGCCCATTTGATTGGACTCCACTTGTGAGATTTGGTTATTGGGGAAACTTACTGTTTAGCTTAGAATAAGATAGGTTTAGGTAGATTTATAGAAATTTGAGTTTAAGATAACTTGTAATAATTCTCCTAACTCCTTTTCCTTCCTCCCCTTCCCAATCAATAAATCTGGATTTTTTATGTTTCCCTCTTGTTTATTCTTCACCAAAATTCTATTATAACAGAACCCATACACCTTTTACAACTGGGGACTTGGACTACCTGAATAAAAAAAAATCCTAGATATTTTGATGAACCTAACAAATGCATTAAGGAGCTCAGAAGGGCTATCAAATTATATGATTCTAGCTTTGAAGAAATGGAATTATTATTGAGTGAACTTTTTACCAAATAGGAGAAGGAACAATTTATACAGGAGACAAGAAGCAATCCTAATTTAACTTCATGGCCCTTGTACACATAGCATATGGAATTAAACAATATTGAGAACCTAAGATTTCTAGGCCATGCTAGACAATCTCTCTTGGAGGTCATGAAGATTCATGCCAAATGAAGGAAGGTAATTTTGCAAGACATGGAATGGAATGTAGAGGAAGCAGAGATGACAGGCAGGAGCTGTTAAAATCTTAGAAGCAAGGGTTTCTGGGGGAGTAATGGACTCTTGGGAGAGTAAGCTCTGAACTCTGGCGAGGAAGCAGCCTCCTAGACCCCACTCCAGGACTGGAAACAAACTCCATTTATCTGAGTGATTCCTATCATATACTGAAATCTACTGGACTCTGTATTGATCCTCTCTACTGAAGCAAGACCTGTGTGGACTGATCAGACTTTCAGTTTTACCCAAAGGATCAGCCTGAGGGTAGACTGGATTGGTCCTGAAACCAGACCTCTCAACTGTGTCAATTATACCTAGAGATTGATACTTCTTGAATTAGCCTAGGATTACTTCAGCATAGGGAAAACATCAGATATAGGAGATTTCCAGGCCAGCCTCAGCACCTAACTGAGGGCTGAAGAGGCTTGCCATTGATCCGTGTCTCTAGTGAAGAAATGGAATTCACACGGAGGAAGTCATGTGAACAAAAGAACTGTGTAAAATGCCAAAGATCATTAGAATCCTGAGGGAGGAGCAGTTTTGGGAGGCCAACAGACAATCTGGGAATCTGTTCTTGGCTTCTGTTGGAACAGCCACCAGAGAGGATTTTCTGGAAGAAAAGACCTTCCATAGCTATGTTTCCCAATACCTCAGTGGACCTAGCAGCCTGACCATCTTGCTTTGAACTTAAGGGTGAAGTAATCAGCAGCCAGCTTCTCAAGGGGTTTTACTGAGAGAGGATCTGGGACCCTTGAAGACTGGTCTCTCTCGTCTTGTGCCTGCTTACCTAGAAACTATCACCATTTCTCTTAGATAGCTTAGGAGAGCAGAAGCAGTTTCTATCTTTGGCAGAAAGGGCCAGACAAACCTTGGCTTTTAGCCTGGCCTTGAAAGGGTTGAACTGATTATCTTCATTCTGGTTAGGGTTCCCTCATACCTCTTTCCCAACCTTTCCTTATTATTCATTATTAAACAACATTTCAACTAAAGAACAAATTGCAGTCAGATCAGTTATCAAGAGGGTGAAGGAGGACTAGTGGGAGAAGGGTTATTCAGAGGGAGATCTCTATTAGACCTAAGCTAAGCCAAATTCCTGGGTGGAAAGCCATTGCTCTGCCTTTGACAGGGGTTTGACCAGAAGGGACATTGAGAAAGGTTAGGTTTCACAAAAATACCTAACCAACTGACATTTCTTCACTCCTGTGGTGTTCCCTAACCTGGTATAGACCTCTGCATTTCTCAAGGGAACAAAGGGGAGGAAACCAGTTATGAAGGTGTCCTTTGGCAGAGGCAGAAATTAAAATTCTACAAAACAGTGAAAGAAAGGAATAATGGAATGCAGGAAAAGGTGATGTAAGGCAAATTGAGAAAAGCAGATTTGGCTTGGAGGGCAAGTGATAGAATGTGCAGAAGGAGATTTTGGAATTCTGTGAGAATGTTCTGGAGCAGTTAACTGACAGCCAGGGGGAGGGAGTGAGAGAGCATTGAGACAGTCACAGTGGTTGGACTTGGCTGTCCCTCTAATCCAGATTTATAATCTCCTACTTTGATCCTATGTCCCTGTAAGATCCCAGCCAGCAAATCCTTCATCTTAGAGAAATCTTTTGAACTCCTGAGAATACTGCAATTACCATCTTGAATACTTCAGTCTGCTAATTTATCTCTGTTAACCTCAATCTGAACTTTTGGTGACTTGATTAGTCTAGTTACTAGATTCCTGATCCAGCTACTAGACCTGATAATTTGTCAAAGACTAAATTGGATGGGTTCAGACTAGGCAGTTAAGATAGGAAGGTTGGAAAAGAAGACAGAGAGGAAGTTAGTGTAGCTCCAGCTTTGCTGGAGACAGAAGATACCCTTGCAGGTCAGAGGAATCTGGGACAGAGAGAGGTTTAAAAGCTTAGGGAACTTCCTAGCTCACCAACCTTACCCAAAATCCTACTTATCAATTTTAATAAACAAACTGTTGTTAAGAAAAGTCAGATCACATTTCTTAGAGCTCCAGGAACAAGCGTAGCCATCTTGCCTTTAGGCCAGGGAAAAACAGCTACAACAAACTGCTATTTTACAAAGCTTTTGTAAGGGTCATTATACCATCATACAACAGTGATATGGAAAATGGAACAGAGAACAGTGATATATGAAATAGGAACAATGATAATGAGAATGCAAGGTAGTGAGCAAACAGATATTGTAGCAACAGTGGGAAATATAGTAAAAATGCAAGAAACAGAGGAAGAAGAAAGAGAGAACAATGAGCATGAGAGTAAGAGTTTTAGAGAAGACAGAGATATTGCGAGCAATACTGTAACAACAACTGTGGAAAGTTATGAAAGTGATATTAAATCTACCTGGGAAGATAGAGAAAACAATGCAAATGCAGAGAGAGGCTTGGCTTATCAGGGGATGGATTTTTGCTTATCCTGATCAAACTGTAGTAGCCCCAATGCAAGAAACTTTTATACCTCCGAACACAACAGAACCGCATGTGGATATTGATCCAAGTATAATAGCCCTGATGCTAGAATCCTTTTTAGATTTAGTATTTATTAGAAATTTTGCTAGGAAAACAGCAACAGAGGAAAACTGGGTATGACCTTTCCAAATTCCTTTAACTAGACCCACAGCTGTTAAAGTCCTAGGAAAAGATGAATGAGTCCATTGTTTGCACATTAAAATCAGTATAGCTTACAGTAATAGTCAAAATTATAGTCAAAATAGTAATGAGAATAAAGGAAAAATGAAGACAGATAGATTTAGGAGAAGGGGAGAGAGATGAAACTGAAAATGATTACTTAGAAGAAGAAAGCTGAAAGATCATCAGGCAAAATGAGATTCATATGTCAAAAAGTTCATGAGGGAACATTTGCAGCAGAAGACTAAAGCAAACCAGAGGAAAAGCTGGAAGACCAAGATTTAAAAGCAGGAGAGAGGAGAAGGAGAAAGATAACTTGTAGCTGAAAGGACTGCACAGATTGTAAGAATGTATATAGAAGAGGATCAGACAAGGACTGGAGTAAGATAAAACTGAATCTTAAAACACAAACACTTTCATACTGTAACAGCAGGATGCAAGGGAGAGGATGGAATGTTGAGAGTGATAGGCAAAGACTATTGGAAGGAAAGAGCAAAGGAGCCTGGGAAAATAACCAAGGAGACCTGGGGGAGATCCCAGGGGAAGAAGGGGCTTTTGGGACTGAAGCCCTCAGGGCAAGGTGAAGTTTTTTTTGCCTTGCTCGAGGGAATCCAAGGGCCAGTAGAGAGATTAACCCAGAGAATCAGCCATGAAGTTTCCCAATTTGAGACTTTCAGTTACCTGACATTTCCTCAACATCAGAAGAGTGATTCAAGTCCTACCAGACCTGAGGGACCTCGGACTCAAAGGCCTTTGAGCCGGGTCACCCTAAAGCTTTTCAGCACCTGCCTTTTCCCTGTCCTGATTCCTTGATAACTTATTTTAAATTAATAAATTAACTGGGTAAGGAGAAGAGAATTTCTGGTTAGCCCCAGAGCTTCCAGGAAGGCGAACCTCGGGGGTTAAGGATCTAGAGACACCTCTTACCCTCTACCTGACCCCACCTCCAGATACCTTGATTTATTAAAGACATTCAAAATCACAGTCAGATTAAGGAAAAGACTTTGTTCAACAGGCATAGAGGAAGCTAGTACCCTGAGGTAATCGATCAGCCATTACTTGGTGCTGGTTAGGCCCCCTGCTATTCCGTCGAACAGAGGGGAGGCTTATGATCCGTCTTTGGCTATTTCGGGGTATCCCAACCACCATTCAACAGGAGACCTCCCTCTAGCATACTAGCACAGACTCATCACCCGACATCCCTGTATCTCTGAGATATACCTGTATTGCCTCAGCCCAGAGTGGTGAGATAGGGAGAGCAACTGGCAGTCATTCCATCCTGACTCCTCCCCTACATCACTCATCTGTTAACAATAAAAGCTTCCTCAAAACCAATTATCACTGTTGAGGAGATTAACCTTTACAATATTTAGAAGCATGCACCATTACATATATAGAGAAGAAAGAAGAGAACCATCAGTCAAGATCTGAAGGCTAAGTATAATGCATTCAACAGCACACATATTTAGGTTACATATTCCATAAACTGTATAATATCTATGTTTTGCAGACTCCATGTAAATAAATGGAGGTCTTTTTTAAAAAATATTTTATTTGATCATTTCTAAGCATTATTCATTAAAGACATAGATCGTTTTCTTTTCCTCCCCCCCACCCCCCATAGTCGACGCGTAAATCCACTGGGCATTACATGTTTTCTTGATTTGAACCCATTGCTATGTTGATAATATTTGCATTAGAGTTTCTTTTAGAGTCTCTCCTCTGTCATGTCCCCTCAACCGCTGTAGTCAGGCAGCTGCTTTTCCTCGGTGTTTCTACTCCCACAGTTTATCCTCTGCTTATGAATAGTGTTTTTTTCTCCTAGATCCCTGCAAATTGTTCAGGGACATTACACCGCCACTAATGGAGAAGTCCATTACATTCGATTATACCACAGTGTATTAGTCTCTGTGTACAATGTTCTCCTGGTTCTGCTCCTCTCGCTCTGCATCACTTCCTGGAGGTTGTTCCAGTCTCCATGGAACTCCTCCACTTTATTATTCCTTTTAGCACAATAGTATTCCATCACCAACATATACCACAATTTGCTCAGCCATTCCCCAATTGATGGGCATACCCTCGTTTTCCAGTTTTTGGCCACCACAAAGAGCGCAGCTATGAATATTTTTGTACAAGTCTTTTTGTCCATTATCTCTTTGGGGTACAGACCCAGCAGTGCTATGGCTGGATCAAAGGGTAGATAATTCTTTTGTCGCCCTTTGGGCATAGTTAAATGGAATTTTTTAAAAAATTTTTTAAAAAATTTAAAAATTAAAAAAAAATTGAATATAATAATAGTTTTTGATCCATAAGGTATTATCTGAATAGGAGATGTCTTTAGAATTTTCTGTTTGGATAATATCAGGGAATAGATAGGATTGAAAATAGAACTTGATATAGGAACAGACAGTAAATGGATTACATATCACACACATATGTGTAAATCTGTAAAATGTATAAATATGTGTAAGGTAGTTAAAAGGAACATAGAAATAATATATATACATATGTATATTTGACTTTGATATGTAAATGATTGTAGTTATATGTAAATAGAATATATAAAAAGGATATGCATAGTTAAGTTTGTGAGATAGGTAGCTTAGTTCTCAGTTTCATATAAAATTGGTTAAACACATTAGAGTTAGCATATAGAATAGAGAGACTTTATTTTGAATAGTTCAGATAAGATATTTTTTAAATGCATTTTGCAGGAAATTTTTTTTAGTCAGATTGTATTTTTGTAAAAATCTATGCTCCATTGTGTTTATTGTAAAATTTAAGATTTTTTCTACTTTTATATGATAGTGAATCTGATTTTTTAGATAGAAGTGTTTTTATGTTAGCTTAGTATTATAAGTTTTGATAGAATATTGGTTTTGAAGAGTATTGCAATGTTTAACTTTTGAATTTGATTGTATCTTGTACTAGTGAGAAGTTATATCCATATTTTCTGGATTGTTTTGAATTTGCAAGTCAGTTTGGTTTGTAGGATCTCCAGGACTGAGGGCAGCCATCTTGCCCTCTGGGCCTGAGAGAAACAAGGACAACAGAATTCTGCTTTTATTAACCTTTTTGAGTGGCAAAACCCATATCTTTAAGTTGGCCAAGCCAGGCTAGGTTCTAATCAGCTTAGGCTGAGATGATTTTAAAACCAAGAAAAGGCATTTTTCAGCTGTTGAAGTTTTGGGCTTACAAAGCCTGAGAATTCAGTAGTAATGATGGGTGCATCAGAGGTTTTTTGGAACCTTGGCATCAGAGTTGAGGGAGAGAAAGAGTCAGTTGGAGAGTGAAGGGTTCTGGGAAAAGAAAAAAGAAAAAAAAGGGAAAAGAAACTGACCTGAGAAAAATCTACAGGGAATTGTGGGCCTTTTTGAGGTGAATCCTTGATCTGGCAAGACCTGTTCCTGGGCTGAGGATTTCACTGAGTCACCAGAGTACCCTGATCCTGCATTCAAGTTCTTCCACAAACCTATCATCTGTCTTATATCTCCAACCACCTCTCAACTGAGAAGAAGATCCCTCAATTCCCAAAGGGGAACTGTGGACTCATGGAGGAGAGAGCCCAGCTCCCTGCCCCTTCCAGCCTTCTTGCACCTTTCTCTTTATAGTTTCTTTAGCCCAGATAGATACATAAACTAATAGTGGAGTTATTTTGTTGGGGAATGGGATGAAGAAACCCGAGTCCATGAAAATACACTGCCCAGGTGATAGACCATATAGGAGAACATTAGGGTAACCAATCCCCACTTTCCATCACCCAATTTACCTATAGATCCATCATTAAATCTTACAAAACAGCAGTCAGATTTGCCAAGCCTCTGGATTTATATTTGAGAAGGTATATGATATAAGATCAACAGAGAGCCACAAGGACCAAATCCTCTCTGTGCCAGAAGAACTGAGGCCATCCTTGGGTTTAGTTGGTAGGGGAGACCTGTCTTCAACTCTCCACTCCCCCTTTCTTCTGGGAACCTCAATATACCTTATATAACAACTGACAACTGCTTCTCCCTTAGAGGAGATGAGAGGAGAGGCTAGTCCATCCAAGCTTCAGCTCTCTCTCATATACAGATCCTTCTCCTGAAACTCTTTGAGAAATCCACTGATATAACATCAAAAATCAGTGGAAAGAACCTTTATTTAATCTCAGGAACCACCATTTTTTACAGTTGGCTGAGCCAGTAAAAGGGGTCAACCTTACAGAATCTTCTATTATTGGCAGCTTGAGTGAGAGCTGAATAGTAGCCAAATTAGACTACAGGAGCCCTCACAGGACAAAAGTCTACAGAACACCAGTTCACTTCCAGGTGGATTGGGCTTCTTAAAGTGGTAGACTTAAAGGCACTACAGAGGGATTTTTTTTCCTAAATAAGGTTTTTTTTTTGGGGGGGGGGGAGGCAAAAATGGATCTTAAATTATAATTGTAATAATTGTAGTGATAGCTTATCTGGTTATGCTATCTCAAATGTTTTTCTGGGTATATGACACCATCTGGATTGTCATTCCAGAATATCTCTGGCCTTTGCTACAATTTATACAGTATTGGGACTGGATCAAAGAAGAAGCAGGGAACTTGTGGTCATTCTTCCCTGTAGCCTATGGGACAATCATCCTATGGTGTTTGCTAATTTGCTTAAAGAAGGTGTTGATCAAGATCCGTGGCAAACAAAATATAAACACTGAAGATCCAAAATTAATTTTGGCTTTACAGGAAATAGATTTAAACAATTATATCAGGAACTGAGAGACACTAAGGCAACCAAACCAGACAATGATACAGAACAAACCACAACAACAGAGACTAATACAGACAAGCAAACCATGGGGGGGAGGGGGGGAGGGTGCACAAAATATCCTCCCTATTGAAGACTATGCAAAATTAAGTCAAGATTCAGGGATCATACACCTAAAAATACACAAGCCTTTCTCCACAGTCAATTTAGAAGGGCTGAAGAGGAGAATGCCCAAGTACTATCTGGAGTCATATAAGTCAATTAAGGAGCTGAAAAGGAAAATTAGGTTGTGCGATCTGAATTTCCAGGATATGGAGCTTCTTTGGGGGGAACTTTTTACCCCTGGAGAAAAACTCCAATTTATCACTATGATGAGGGAAGACCCATATCTTGAGGACTGGCCATTTGTTCACTCAGACCTGGAAGTTTCTAATCCCCACAACCTGACTTATTTGCATAAGGCAAGAGAAGATCTGCTCAAGGTCATCAAATCATTTGCCCCTTGCCCAAATTCTTGGGGCAAATTTGAATGCTTGTCCCAAGAACTTAATGAGCATCTTTCTCTATTCCTCAATTGCCAGTTAGAAGCTTCAGAAATAGTCTTGGGCTTCCCAAAGCAGAGTGAGTGATGTATAAGGTAGATGTTTGATCTGTAGAACTGTAGTGAGAAAAGCATGGTCAGTCCTGCGAATGGCAGTAAAGGTATTGACCTTTGATCCCAGCATTCTTTTTTTTAAAATAAAAACCCTTACCTTCCATCTTGGAGTCAATACTGTATATTGGCTCCAAGGCGGAAGAGTGGTAAGGGCTAGGCAATGGGGGTCAAGTGACTTGCCCAGGGTCACACATCTATGAAGTATCTGAGGCCAGATTTGAACCTAGGACCTCCCATCTCTAGGCCTGGCTCTCAATCCACTGAGCCACCCAGCTGCCCCCATCTCAACATTCTTAAGATTCTGGTGGGAATCCAGATTTCTTTGTGTTCACCTGGCTGAGGTAATCCATGGCTCAACCTTGCTGTAATTTACATTTGAACCAATAGCAATCCACTGTGTCTTCATGAATATGTATTATGTACCTTTTACATCATTATGTTAATAAATAGGAGGAGCCCACAGAGAATGCCCTCTTTACCTCTTTTATCTTTCTCTTTCCTACCTGGAACTTGGCCTCAAGCCAGGAACCGCTTCTCTAATGGAACTTCTTTGTTCTATGCCTTCTCTAATCTTTCTTTCCTTTTCTCCTAACCTCAAGGCAGTGTGATCAGCACTTAGAGCACAAGCTCTAAGCCATCAGAGGTTACTCTCTCAGCTGATCTCTATCCTCATTTCTGACTCACATATTGTGGTGTAAGGTTATCTTTCTGCCTTGTCTCCCTGCAAAGAAATTTAACCTGGGCTTTCTGTGTGGCTCTCTCAATTGTCTGAACTGCGTAGGTGTCTGGCTCTATTCTTATTCATCCCCCAGCTTCAGCTCTCTCCTCAAGGCATAATTAGCTAAACTTTCCTTTTATTATAATGGATGCTGGTCAGCAGGCTATATTCTGGGGCTTTTGTGGGCTAGAACTTTTCCTTTCAGACACAGAGGTTTTGAGAGTGCACTCCAAACTTGAGGAGATACAGGGACAAAGAGACTGAAGTCTGAAGAGTTTACCTTGAGGGGCCATCGGAGGTAAGTCTCTTTCTACCAGGGATGGGACAATCCACTTCCTCTCAAACTTGCTATGTTAGACTGTTAATGTCGTTAATTGAGAATGGAGGGAGTAAGGTCTCACAAGCCAAAATCAAGTCGTTACTCAAGGTGATTCAAAAAGCTTATCCTGAATCTCCCCCAATGGGAGTTCTAAATGTTAATGAGTGGGACCTGATAGGACAAAAATTGAAAAAATATAAGAAAGAGGGACACAAAGTTATACAGACAATCTTGAATACGTGGAGCATCGTCATGATGAGCTTAGCTGATCAGCCTCTTCAAACCTCAGATAATAAGGAGAAAAAATCTTTGCAAAATCAAGAGACAAAGCCGCATGCTTCTGAGTCGCAAAACTCACATGCTGAAAGTGGCAACCAGCCCCCACTCTTTCGGGAACTGCCTGCTGCTCCAAGCTATCCCTCAGAAGGGATGGAAGCAAAAGAGCAATTTACAAGCTCAGAGATTTATCCTCCTATTCATTCAATCACTGCTAATGCATGCCACTCCCCACCCTCACCACCAGCCAATGGGTCGGCTTTACAAACCTCTGCTGTGGCCACCCCTCCCCCACCTCGATCTCCTGAGGTTACAAAACCTGTATCAAACAGGAAAGTTCCTCACAAAAATCCAGCAAAGGAAAAAGAGGATATTTCAGCATTCCCAGTCATATTTACAGAAAATCCAGATAATGCAGATGAGCAATTGACAGAGCATGAGCCTTTGGACTATAAATTGTTGAAGGCACGGAGAAATAGTGTGCTTAAGAATGGCAGTACTGCTCCATTCACAATGGCGCTCCTTACAAATTTGACACAGCAAACTCTTACACCAGGAGATTGGAATCTGGTAGCTGAATCTGCCCTTAGTGGTGGTGAATACTTAATTTGGAAAATGAAGTTTCAGGATTTTTGTTCGTCACAAGCCTCGGCCAATAGGCAGGCTGGCGTTAGTATCCCGTATGAACAATTAGTGGGACAGGGAGAATATGAACCTGTTGCTAGGCAAATCGCAGTCACTGCACAAGTTTATAGTCAAATTGCCCTCCCTGCAAAAAGGGCGTGGCAAGCTCTACCAGGGAAAGCCCCCCCCCCCCCCTTACCTCTTACACAGAAATAATACAGAAACAAAATGAAAGCTTTGCAGATTTTGTAGACAGATTATCTGTGAGATAAAAGAGCTTGCCTATAGAAATGCAAATGCGGAGGCTAGGAAAGCTCTGGCTCCCTTTAAAGCAGGAACATTAGCAGACTTTCTTTTTTTTTTTTAAACCCTTACCTTCCGTCTTGGAGTCAATACTGTGTATTGGCTCCAAGGCAGAAGAGTGGTAAGGGCTAGGCAATAGGGGTCAAGTGACTTGCCCAGGGTCACACAGCTGGGAAGTGGCTGAGGCCAGATTTGAACCTAGGACCTCCAGTCTCTAGGACTGGCTCTTAATCCACTGAGCTACCCAGCTGCCCCCTATTAGCAGACTTTCTAAGAGCCTGTCAGGACATAGGCATTTGTGACACTCTATCTTAGCAGTGCAAGCTAGAGCACCTACGAGGACATGTTTCTCTTGCGGACGGAAAGGCCACTTTCGAAAGACTTGTCCAGCTCCTAAAAATAAAAAGATTCCAGGCATATGCCCTAAATGCAAAAGGGGCAAGCACTGGGCTTCTGAATGCAGGGCCGAAATCATGCAAAATCATTTCTATACAGGGCCTATGCACATGGAAAAAAACTAGCTTGTGGGCAGGTCTCGGGCCCAGGCATAACTTGGGACATTAACCAAACACACATTTCAACAATGAGTTATTAGCCATGATTCCCAATAGTAGCAGACGTGAATATTCCAGTGGAAAAGCAAAAGGCACCTACTCAAATTCCTGCAAGCTTTAGTTTTAGTTTCCCGGACCTCGAGGTTCTAACGGGTTAATCTTAGGCAATCCCCAGTTAACGGATAAGGGTTTAGAAATCCTACTTTAACTGGTACGAGAACAAGGATGCTAATGAACTTCACATCCTAGCTACAGCTAGGGCTGCATTTGGCATAACAAAAGGTAGGGAAATCGCTTCCTTACAGCTATTACCTAAAACACAGAACTTTCAAGACAGTATGTGGGGGGAGGGTGGGGGAACCAAGCTGAATCACAAGCCCACGGCTTATTTTGGACTAAAAAAATCACACAAGATAGATTGATAATGAGTCTTTATATAGAGGACAGGATCGTATCAGGCATTTTAGATTCTGGAGCTGACATTTCAGTTATTTCTGCTAATGATTGGCCAGAATCTTGGGAAGTCATTGAACCTCACCAAAAATTAATAGGCATAGGAACCCCTGAAAAAGTTTTGCAATCTGCCAGAGATTTATCATGGTCTGATGGTGAAGGCCATAGAGGTATATTTAAACCTTATGTTTTAAATATTTCTCAATCTTTTTGGGGCAGGGAAGTCATGGCCAAGATGAACTTAACACTAACTACATCTAGTAAGGTACAGGCAGAATTTGTGGGTACTGTAACACATCCACACCATTATATGCTGACCCTATTACTTGGGTTGACTCAAAACCCATTTGGATCAATTAATGGCCTATTTCTAAAGAGAAACTAATACATCTAGAGAAAATCATAGAAGAACAATTACACTTAGGTCATATTTGAGAATCAAACAGTCTGTGGAACACCCCAGTATTCCTGGTACCCAAATGGTCAGGAAAATGGAGGCTAGTTCATGATCTTAGAAAGGTTAATGAACAGCTGATTGACAGGGGCACACGAAAACCAGGCCTACCTTCACCTAGCCCTATTCCCATAAATTGGAATCTGATAGTTATAGACTTGAAAGATTGCTTTTTCAATATTCGCCTGTCACCTCAGGATTGTCATAGGTTTGCTTTTTCAGTCCCCTCTATAAATTTTAATACTCCATTCAAGAGATTCGAATGGATTTGTCTTCCACAAGGTTTAAAAGTTAGTTCTTGCTTATGTCAAAAATTCCTAGCTGCGGCACTGGAACAAACTAGAAAGAAATATAAATCTCTCTATGTGTCAATACTTAGATGGAATTTTGTTAGCAGCGCCATCTAGCGGCAAAGTTGAGGAACTGCTAGCAGAAACTACTGAAGAGCTTACAAAAGCACAGTTGGTCATTTTTTTTTTATAAAAACCCTTACCTTCCGTCTTGGAGTCAATACTGTGTATTGGCTCCAAGGCAGAAGAGTGGTAAGGGCTAGGCAATGGGGGTCAAGTGACTTGCCTAGGGTCACACAGCTGGGAAGTGTCTGAGGCCAGATTTGAACCTAGGACCTCCTGTCTCTAGGGCTACCTCTCAATCCACTGAGCTACCCAGCTGCCCCCTGGTCATTTCTAAGGAAAAGATTCAAACCACACCTTCTTACAAATACCTAGGAACAATAGTATATGATCAGGAGATTAGATCTCAGAAAATAGAGATTCGTAGGGACTCTCTGAACACTTTAAATAATTTTCAAAAATTACTAGGTGATATTAACTGGCTTAGACCTTTTCTAAAAATCTCAACAGGACAGTTAGAGAACCTATATGCCACTTTGAAGGGAGACTCTGCTCTGTCTTCCCCCAGAATACTGTCACCCAAAGCTGAAGAAGAATTAAGAATAGTAGAAGCAGCTTTATCAACAGCTAGGTTATATAGAATTGATCCTTCTCTACCCTTGGTAGCATCTGTCTTACAGATGAAATACACCCCCACAGGTGCCATACATCAAGGAGACCATATCATAGAATGGATCCATTTAGCCAATCAACAAACTAAATCTCTCACTAGTTACTTAGAACTTATCATCTTAATAATCACTCAGATTAGAAAAAGGTCACAGCAATTGACTGGCACAGATCCGGATACAATTCATATTCCCATAACACGAGAACAAGTTCAGAACTTATTTGCACAGTCACTACCATGGCAAATTGCTCTTGCAGATTATACAGGAAAGATTAATAATCACATTCCTGCTAATAAGATATTACAGTTTGTGAAATTAACTCCTATCATTTTTCCAAAAATATCATCCATGTATTCTATTGTTGATGCTGTGAATGTCTTCACAGATGCATCAAAGAATGGCAAGGCAGGAGCAGTGATTCAGGACAATGTCATGTTACTGGACACTAAATACACCTCCCCACAAAAGGCTGAATTAGCATCAGTTAGAGGTGTACTTAAGGATGTAACACAACCTTGCAACATCATATGTGATTCATTGTATGGATGATTCATTCAAATTTGGTTAACTCGCTGGAAACAGCTAAGATTAAACCTGTACCTGATGAAGAGTTATTTCTCTTATTTCGTACCACCCAGACGGTGATACAGCAAAGGCAAAACAAATTTTTTATAACACATATTCGTTCACATACTAACCTTCCTGGATCTCTCTGTGAGGGAAACTCTAAGGTAGATACCTTAGTTGCATCTGCTTTTCAAGAAGCGGTTAATTCACATTCTTTATTGCATCAAAATGCCAAATCTCTCAAATGTCAATTTGACATAACCAAAAAGCAGGCAAAAGAGATAATTCAGCAGTGCAGTTCCTGTGCACCTTTCTCTTCAACTCCTCTTCCACCAGGAGTTAATCCACGAGGTCTCAAAGCTAACCAGCTTTGGCAGATGGATGTAACTCAATATGCTCCTTTTGGAAGATGGAAATATGTACATGTGGTCATTGACACATATTCAAGGGTGATATGGGCCACGGCGCAAACAGGAGAAAAAGTTTCTCATGTTTCCAGCACATTTCCTGGAAGCATTTGCACATTTGGGCATTCCTACCCAAATAAAGACTGATAATGGAACTGCATATACCAGTAAAAGATTTGCAGAATTTTGCAAATTGTGGAATATAATCCATAAAACTGGAATTCCAGGCAACTCCACAGGAAAAGCTATTGTGGAGGGGGCTAACAGGACTCTCAAAAACCAAATACAAAAACAAAATCAGAGTACCAGACAATTTATGAAGGTGATATTTGAAACCCAAACCTATCATTCCTAACAAATTGTTAAGGATGGTACTTTTAACACTCAATCATTTCTCCATCCCAGAAGGGCTGACTGCTACTCCTATGCAAACACATTTTGAGTGTCATGATAAAATGGACACAATTCAGCAGCCCTGGGTTTTTTGGAGATTGCCAAGAGAAAAAGATTACAAAGGTCCGAATAGACTATAACAATGGGTTGAGGATATGCTTGTGTTTCCACAGATAATGGAGACATCTGGACTCCCAGTAAGCATCTCAAACTATGGAAAGGACAAGATCCAGATGAAAGGGAAGCAGAGAGGCAAACAGACCAGTGCACCATGTCACCGGCAGCCCGACACCAGGAAGAGAAGCAGACGGACATCGCTGCTGTCCCCTGTTAGCTACTTGATGGACACACTCAAGGCACTGGGATCGAAGTCATCACTGGTGAATGCACACACACCAAAAACTGACATTGCATTACTTTTAATGACATTCACTATTTTCACAATGATGAACATTTGTCATGCTGAAGTCTATTGGTCCATCATACCTAAACCTCCTATATTAAGAATGTTAACTTGGATGGACAAGCCCCCACTTGTGTATTTAATGATACTGAATGGCTAGCACACCCTGTTCTAGCCAAAAGTATCCTTCTGGAATCTGAAGGGGCACTTTACAACTATTCAGGATCTACTGTGTATCCTCCATTTTGTATATCTTTTAGACATTCTTACATAGGAAATTCTTTCTGTGTATTTTGAAGACATCAAGCTTGGATTGTAAAAAATGCTAGTAACAACACTTATATAGGAATTGGTATGGGTATGATAGGAAAAGGAGATGAGATATAACGTAAATCATTTAAATCTAGTCATCCCGGAAATAGGAACTTATGTCCAAACCAGATAAGAATGTTGTACAAAGATTTGTCATGGACAGATTGTTCTGTCCAATCTCCTAGAAAGGTTAAAATGCCAACAACAGTAGACTTCAAGATTTACTATTGGGGACCCAGAATAAGATGTGGTCATTCTGAACAATTGACACGTTTAGACAAATACACCAAATATGAGAAATGTCATATGCCATGCCATGAACTTCAGAAAATTGAGGACTTGCTAGAAGTTGATATGGCTGGTCCTAGATTTGCTATTGAAGCAGGTCCCATATAGAACACTCAATGGAAAATAGTGGCTGCCACACAGCCAATATATAAATTTAAGGTCAATATGAAGAACTCAGGACTTAATTTTGAGTATGACAGTCACATCAATGTCTCTGCATGTGTATTTGCTCCATATGTAATGTTAGTGGGTAATAATCTTCACATTTTTAAGAATGAGCAAGGACTATATGAGATTAAATGCAGTAGATGTTACCTCCATCAATGCATTAGTCCTAGGCATCAGGATTCATACGTAGCTATTATGTACTAACCACCACTGGTGTGGTTACAGGTCAATCTCACAGAGACGTGGGCATCTACGCCTACTGTACATATTGTTCAAAAGTCATTTAGTATCATTGTGCATCACTCCAAAAGAATGGTATTAGCTGTCATAGGTGCGGTAGTTTCCATCATTGCTATGATCACGACATTGACCATAGCAACAATGGCATTAACCTCTTTTATTCAGAACCACGAGTTCATACAAGAAGTGGTATCTAATTCTTCTAAATTATGGCACACTCAGCAAAGTATTGACTTAGCTTATAGAGATGAGTTAGAAAGTTTAAAAGATGCTGTATTTTGGTTAGGAAAAGAGGTTGAAGCTTTCAACACAAGAATTACTTATCCATGTCATTTTAATCAAACAGGTTATTGTATTACACCTTTGCCATATGATAATGTGTCATATAAATGGCAGTCATACAGCACATCAAGGGCGCTTGGGGAAGTCATAACAGCACATTGGATGTTATTAAGCTGCAACATGAAATTAATAAATTAGACCAAATTGTGTATGAACAGGAAGCTGTAAAGATAGCTTCCAGTTGGGAAGCAACTTTATCTTCCCTGGATCCTAGAACTTGGTTTGGTAAAACTAACTTAACCAGTATTGGCACTATCATACTATTCATACTTTTGGCTATTGGTTTGATTATGCTTTGCAGAAGAAGCTGCAACAATAGAGCTTATATCTGAGGCATGCAGCCAGAATTGGCACGATCTCATCATTCTCGACACTTTTTACATGAGAATATTGAAATGGAATCTACCAATGTGTGATGTGCAGGAGAATAATGATGCTTTTTCACTAAATTTTTAATATATAAAGGTTGCTAATATATTTTGTATGTTATATACATGATCCTCCAAGATGGCTCAGAGAGGATGTTTTTTCTTTAAAGGGATCTCTCCCAACAACAACAACAACAAAAAAAGGGGGGGGAGAAGAATCTTAAAGATGTCAGTATTTTCATTTTATGGAACAGTTTTTGATTCACTTTTGATTATTCAATTTTAGTTTTTTTTCTTTTTCTCAACTATTGCCAATATTTTTAGTACATTGGAAGTACTATTAATGCTCTAATCCTGGATTATGAAGGTGCAAGAATTTTATTGTTTCAGACACCCGAAAGTATGAGACTACAAGAACATGACAGCATTTGTTAAATTTCAGATGACTATTCTGGAAAGTGATGTCTGATTGCATAAAAAGGGAATCATAATGGATATCTCATTATGAACCAGACAGCCATAGCCACCCACAAATGCATATTCCATATGAGATGGATGTTTTAGGTTGGGGATGCAGGGATGCAGTGCTTTGACGCCCTCATTCACAGGTTGTCCTGGTATTAAACTTCCAATCATATTTCTATGTGGCGGGCATCTGGAAGCGCACATACATATCCCTAAGATGCAGAATCAGTACAAGAGAAAGGAAGGATTTATCCTTCAGTTCCAGATATAATCTTTTTGTTAACTGTAGTAAAATCTGACAACTTCTTATAGTCCTGACTTGTGAAGGGTAGCATGATTGACTAATGCACCTGTCCTGTGAGCTATGGAACTATTACCTCATCAAACCAGGATCATTAGAGTAAAAATTATTTTCTTAAAATTTTTATCATTTCTAAGACTGTTACCTTTATTTTGATAAGTAGATAAGAAGATCAGTTTTATTTTTTAGATTTATTACTAGATCAGTTTTTGCTGACAATCACACTTGATTTTTGCATTTAAGTTTTACAATCTGATTTGGTTTTCACTTTTGAATCATGATATGATTATGCACCATTATGTTTGTATTTGTTGAAGATATAATTTTGTCACATTTTTGATATTGCACATCTTTGTTTTATGTTAAACAAAAAGGGGGAGATGTAATAGTCCACCCATGTGTATGTATAAGGTAGATGTTTGACCTGTAGAATTGTAGTGAGAAAAGAATGGTCAGTCCTGCGAATGGCAGTAAAGGTATTGACCTTTGATCCCAGCATTCTTAAGATTCTGGCTGGAATCCAGATTTCTTTGTGTTCACCTGGCTGAGGTAATCCATGCCTCAACCTTGCTGTAATTTACATTTGAACCAATAGCAATCCACTGTGTCTTCATGAATATGTATTACATACCTTTTACATCATTATGTTAATAAATAGGAGGAGCCCATAGAGAATGCCCTCTTTACCTCTTTTACCTTTCTCTCTCCTACCTGGAACTTGGCCTCAAGCCAGGAACCACTTCTCTAATGGAACTTCTTTGTTTTATGCCTTCTCTAATCTTTCCTTCCTTTTCTCTTAACCTCAAGGCAGTGTGATCAGCACTTAGAGCGCAAGCTCTAAGCCATCAGAGGTTACTCTCTCAGCTGATCTCTATCCTCATTTCTGACTCAGGTATTGTGGTGTAAGGTTATCTTTCTGCCTTGTCTCCCTGCAAAGAAATTTAACCTGGGATTTCTGTGTGGCTCTCTCAATTGTCTGAACTACATAGGCATCTGGCTCTATTCTTATCCATCCTCCCCCCCCCCCCCCAGCTTCATCTCTCTCCTCAAGGCATAATTATCTAAACTTTCCTTTTATTATAACAGCTGCTGGTCAGCACGCTATAGTGAGCAAGCAATCCAGCATGTGAGGAGGAGATTCCTCAAAGACTGCACTCACCCACAGGCAATATTTCAAGCAATTCTGTCCCAAATTCGAGTTTATGACCCTGGAAGACCTGAGGGAATCTTCCTCATATTTATTTGATTTGAGCCATGAACAGCACTGAGAAAGGGATGAATAAATTAAAGACGTTAAACAACAACTGAAAGAGGCAAAAGACAACAGAAACAGAAGGAGATTGAGGAGGTGAAGAACCTGGCTACTCTAAAAACATATAGGCAACCCAGAGCACAATTCCAACAATCTAGGCAATCCATGCCTAAATGGTGCTTACTTAGTGGCAAGTTTGGCCACATTGTGAGATTTTGTTCTCTGAAAGCCCAAAGATACCAAAAGAATAGCAAAAGATCCTATAACAACAATCAATACAAATATAGGAACACCAGTGGGCAACAACAGATCCCAGTGCTGTGACCACTGACAGTTAACAGCAGAAGTCCCAGACCTGGACACAATGGAAAAAATGATGGGCTTGCCCCAAGTATTCCTCTGTAGTATCAAGTGGGAATAAGAATCTAACTTTATGAAGCCAGGAAACTGCATTACCATAAAAAAGGACAGGAAAGTGGTGCAAGAAAAGTTACAGGGCAAAGAAACCTGATGCATAACACTTAATGGAAGAAATAAGCTATGGGGATAGAAAACTAAAGGGCAAAACCTCTGAGCAGATTGAAGAGGAAGAAGAAATGCTGTGGGATGTCACAGAAAAAAAGCCCCACCAAAATCTTTGGGATACAAGAAATACAGAAAGGGGTATGAGAAAACAATGAAAGTGACATAAATCACATTATGACATACACGGGAAATTTTCCAACTTGCAAAGACAATGGTATAGCAGTTATAAGAGAAAACATACAAAAGTCCTCAATACAAAGTAAAAGTGATTCAAAACTGGATAAAAGCAATAACAGCAAAAGACACAAAGTTATCTGCAGATTCCATAAGCTCAAAAGTATAAAAAGCAAAAGAAAGTCATGAGAACCTAGCTGAATCAAGGTTCTGTGAGGTGCAAAAAGCAGTTTTCAGCATCCAAACAAACCTCTAAAACAAGGGATGCTAGGAAATGTTTCTATAAAGGGAAAGTCAATTGATAATGAAAGGACATCGAAACTAAACCCAGAAGTAAAGGAGTTCCAACCCAAAGCATCAAAAGGGATAATAGTAGACAGCGTCAATACAGCAAAGATAGTAAAATCGCAAAGTCAAGTTTGCAGTACTGAAATGCAACCTAACAGTACAGTAAACCCTGAATGCTTAAAACAGAAGAACACTTAAAACAAATGGAAACAAACTATTAAGCAGAAACCAAGGATTCAGAGCAGACAAATGGGGTGGAAGGAGACTGGGACTTGGGAAAGACAGACACGAAATCCAATGATACCTGTAGTTCAACGTAAAGAGAATCCAGAGTCATATGTGTGGATCAAAGTAGGGGAACAACATTACAAAACACTAATTGATACCGGCGTCACCTGATCTGTCCTAAAATCATCCCCAGAGAACAGTGTTATAGAAGGGTCTGTTCAGATAAAGGGGGCTATAGATGAGATTCAAAGAGTCCCCAAATTGAAATCTAAAACAGTCAAACCTTTGACACTTGACCACACTTTCCTGCTAATGCCAGGTTGTATTTTCAACCTGGTTGGCTGAAACTTTTTGTGTAAAGTAGGGGCAACCATTCAATGTGATCAGACAGGGAAGGTCTACCTACATCTCCCCAAGCAATCATTAAAGCATTACCCATTACTGTCCTTTGGGTAATTAGATGAAAAGCCAGAACAATGGCAAATGGACAGACCTATCTTTGAATTTCTGGAAGGGGTATGGGCAAAACATCCCAATGATGTAGGGATAATAAAATCAGCTTCACCTGTCAAGATAGAGGTCAAAGAGGGTACTCCACCATGAATCCTTCAATACAAACTGAGCAAGGAAGCCGTGGAAGGGATCACACCAATAATTAACAGCCTACTGGAGCAGGGAATGTTAACCCCAGTAATCTCTGAATATAACACGCCAAGTATGCCCATTAAAAAGCAAAAGTTGAATCCCCAATACAAATCATCTTGAAGATTCATACAAGATTTAAGGGCAGTAAATAATCATGTAAGAAAGACCCACATAGTAATTCCAAGCTCTATTATATCAGAGATACTAAGCACAGCAAGATGGTTCTCAGTAATTGATCTTAGTAATGCCTATTTTACTATCCCAATTCATAAAGAGAGCCAGAAAATATTCGCCTTTACCTGAGGTGGGATCAAATTAAGTTGGATTCATTTAGCCCAAGCATTTTCAGAACTCACATCACTATTCTGTTAATTGCTAAAAAGAGGTCTTGAAACCCTCAAATTTAAACAGAGCAAAGTGGATCCACTATGTGGATAACCTTCTTCTTGCTTCCCCTTTGGCAAGAAATTGTTTTTAGGATTCCAAGTTTCTCCTAATAGAATTATTCAAAAGAGGGCACAAAGTATCAAAAAGCAAGCTACAGTGGGTCATGCCTAAGGTGGAATATCTAGGATTCATATTAGAAAATGGGACAAGAAATTTTTCAAGAAAAAGAATAGCTGACATCCAAAACTTGAGTGAGCCAAAGTCAAAGAAACAGCTAAGGGCATTTCTTGGTGTTACAGACTTACACCAACAGTGGATTCCTGGTTTTAGTCATATTTCAAAACACCTAACTGACTTGACCAGGAATGAGGTCTCAGAACCTCTAAAGCTTACAAAAGAACATCTAAATGCCCTGTATCACTTAAAGCAAGCTATAATAATAGCTCCTGCACTTGGAATCCCAGACCATAAAGAATTTCATCTGTTTGTCCATGAAACAAAAATTTCTTCAGGAGTTTTGTGCAGACTCTAGGACAAAACTTTAGACCAATAGGCTACTATAGCTCACAGTTTGACTTGGTAGCTAAGGGAATGATCTATTGTCTCAGGGCAATTGCAGATGTTGCCCTGATGGTACAAAAGTCTAGTGACTTGGTGTTGGGATGTAAGCTAAATGTACTTAGCTCACCTAATAGAGAGCATATTGAAAAAGAACAATCTCCAAGTCTTTACATCAGCTAGATTGTCTCAGTATGAGATTGTATTGCTGAGCAATGTGAACCTCACTTTGAGACATTGCTCACCCCTAAATCCTGCCACATTAATCCCAGATCTGCCCATGGAAGGAGAACCACTGCATAATTGCCAAGATACCACTTATCTGGTACAGAAAACCAGAGAGGATCTAAAGGGCACACCCCTAACCAATCCTGACCTCAAGGTTTTCACTGATGGTTCTTCATTCATGGAGGGTGACCAGAGGTTCACAGGGGCATCTGTGGTTACACAATTGGGCACACTGTGATATGCATCTCTACCAAGCTACGTTAGTGCTCAGGGGGAGGAGTTACAAGCACTCACTTTGGCACTCTTGATTAGCAAAGACAAGAGGATAAATGTGTTCACTGATTCCAAATATTATTCCAACATTGTCCACGCAACTGGACAGATATGGAAGCATTGAGGTTTTATCACCTCATCTGGGAGGCATATTTCTTATGGGAATCTTATATTACAGCTTCTAGAGGCAGTCCAGCAACCCAAAGAGTTGGCAATGCAGTGCTGTAGTCGTACTCATGGGAAAAATATACACTATCCCTAGGTAACAACAGAGCAGATATCACAACCAGATATAAGGCACAGTTTGGACCTATACATGTTCTGAGTTTCTCCTAAGTTGAGGAAAAGGAAATAACACAAGCCTACAATGAAAGGGAAATCCAGTCATGGAAAGAACAGCTTGGTGCCAAACCGATTAGAGGGATATGGTTCTCAGAATCTGGAAAACCCATTTTGTCCAGAGCATTATATTATCATCTGTGTAATGCTATACATTCAAAAGGGCATTTTGGAACTCAAGCCATTGTCCAACAATTCTGAACACCTCCCAGAATATCCTCCTTTGCAATCAGAATATGTCAGTCATGCAATCTCTGAAACAGTTCAATCAAGGGAATTTCAAAAGTAAAAGCCTAGGAGGATGGCCACTACCTTTTATTCCCTTTGTATGTTTGCAAATAGACTACATAAACATGCCATGTGATAAAGGGTACAAGTACTGTTTGGTCATCATAGACAGGCTGACAAGATGGCCTGAAGTTTTCCCTGCCAAGAAGAACACTGTTGCTTTTGTAGTAAAAATCCTACTGAAAGAAATCATTCCTAGTTTTGGTATACCTGATAAGATTGATTCTGATCATGGGACTCATTTTATATTGCAAGTCCTACAAGAAGTATACAAAAATTTAGGAATAGAAGGGAATTATCACTCCTTTTATCATTCCAAAAGTGCTGGCCAAGTGGAAAGATTAAACCAGGAAGTGAAAACTCTAGTGGGAAAACTCTGTGCAGAGACTCACCTTAAATGGACAGAAGTTCTACTATTAGTGTTATTTCACTTAAGGACAAAGCCAAGTGGAGACTTACACATCTCTCCTTATGAAATGCTTTATGGAAAGCCACTTTGGCAAGGGAGAGCATGCAAACGTGCATACATTTCAATGCTCAGTGCAGAATGTCAGTTGCATACATACTTGCAAACTTTGCAAAAAAGGCTAAAAGAACCACACAGCTTAGACCTGATCCAACAATGAGTACCGTTGGATTACTCCCTATATGAAATAGTGCCTGGAGACTAAGTCTATATAAAGAACTTCAACAGAAAGGGACCTCATGAAGTTATCACAACAACCCCAATGTCTATAAAAATATTGGGGAAAGATCCCTGGTTTCATGTTTCCAATATAAAGCCACAAAAATCCATGACCAACAAAGAACACACAGAATCAGAATTAGACCCAAGTCCAGACCCAAACCCAGAACCTAACATAGAAGATCAAAGCGATGAAAGAACAGAATTTGAAGAGGACTGAAAAAACTGCTATACCTACACAGAAACTGCTACACAAAAAACAGCTACATGAATAATACACACAATTACACACACACACACACACTTCTAGTTCAAGATTGGAGAAAAAAATCATCAGTCAAGTATAGACAACAGTTAAATTTCTGACTATCACAGAGAAAAAATTATCAAGAAGAGCACAAAGAGAGAAAGAAAGCACCTGTTCACCCAAGGAACTGTACAAGCTGCAATGGACAAAAGAACTTTTTTTGTGCACAAGCAAGCAGGAAAACATGGCAGAGGATGGAAGTCACATAAGGTGTTGTGCCATTAACACAATGAACATCACACTTAGGGACACACATGCAACATGAACATAATAGCAAGAACAAAGCTGATCTCAGCAGTCAACATGTAGACAAGAACTCCAGCAAGCTTTGGTATGTATGTGCATGCATCATTACATGAATAGATAACATGCACAAAACATACTGATCTATAGGGACCCCAGTGTAAATAAATGGGTGTCCACAAATTGCAAATTGTAAATATGTAAAAATAAAGTTTCTGCAAAGTCTCAGGCAGATGGAAAGATCAAAGATTCTTCTGTCTGTCTGACACCAAAATAAGGACCATGTAAATATGTATAAAATAATGTGTAAATGTTGTACAAAGTAAATTGCATGTACAATAAGTTAACAATAGCAATAGACTTAGGAATAAGGTACCATAGACTGTACATAATGTAGGATATATAGTATAATGCAAGATCAGGGTGTAAGATAAGAGAAGAGATAGTCTACATTGAGAGAGAACAGTCTCTGAGAGAGATTAGCTGAAGAGAGAGTGGGGGAAAAGCAAGAAGAAAAAACTGAGAATTCTTGGAGAGAATCAGAAGCTTGAAGATCCAACTGGCAACTTCACTTCCAGCTGGGAACCAGAGGAGGGAGGTGGATTCCCTAAGCTGAGAAGAGATCTATTTCTTTAGAGATCTATTGTCCCTGCTGAACCCCTGAATACCTCTAATCAAACTCTCCGTGACAGTAGTCTAAAGTCCTCAGTGGGATTGTGGATTGGGACTTTTGAAGGGAGCCATCCACAGATTCCCTTCCAAGGATTTCTCTCTCTGCCTCTCTCTCTCTCCCTTACTTGTCCCTGGACTCCTATATTCAAGATTTAGTTAGCTTGAGAGTAAGGACTAAAAGGCATTTGGCAAGAAAGAGGGATCAAGGCTAAGAAGCCTTGAACCTCCAGACTTTGGAGGGCCAACCTGCTAGAGGGGACAATTTTTAGGGCTTCCCTGTTTACCCACTTTCCTACCTGATATCCTTGCCATCCCCTTCCCTGCTTAAACTTCAATAAATTACCTGATATTTAAGATTTAAGTCTGGGCCAGTCTCCAAACAACATAGTTAAGGTAATTGAAGATTTGGAGAGGGTCACACCTCTCCCCAAAAGGGGGTTAACTTCTAGATCCCAGCAATTCAAGATTTCCTGACCCAAGGACCTGGCATCTTTCCTTGGTAATTTAAGTTGTCCTAAGACCTTGACAGGGACTGACAGTTAATGTCCCTGGGAGAAGCAGAGGCATAAGAAATCATCTTGCCTCTCAAGGATAGATTGGACCTCAGGAGCCCTGAGCTCCTCTGAGGGAGGCATCTTGTCATCTTATTGAGGCATTCCCTCTTTAGTTTCCTGTCCTCCATCTCCCAGAAAACATTCTCTGGGTATACATACTCCCCTTTCAAGGAGACAGGACTTGGCTTATCTTCCCCCAGAAGGAAGGGAGGAAAAGAACTATCTTTTCACTTTCTCAATCTCATTCCCTCTTTCTCCCCATCATCACCATCTCTTCTCCAATCCCTCCATTACAAGGGTCAGATTAGTTCAGGGCCCAGGGGAGATGAATACACAGCTAGATAGGGTAAAGAGAAAGAGCAGGCATAAGAATGTAAGAGTAAGTAAGGTAACAAAAAATGTATTAGATAAGATTAGGTTAGAATAGAATAGGCTAACAATAATATAGAATTATATTAATTTTCACAAGAGTTGACATTGTTCCAACAAACGAAGTAGAAAATTGTTGCACTGCTTACATTAGTTGATTCATACAAACATTGTTATTGGACAATTTTGTCCAACCTTGTTTTTTCAATTTGCAACTTCATGTAACCTAACACACTTTCCTATCCAAACCTTTCCACAAACCCTTCTTAGAAATAGCTTTAGCTAGTGTTAGGATGGGGGCAGGGAGATTTGGAATTTTGAGATGGGCACTAAAAGAAGTTGAGTGACAGTTGAGAAGGAGAGACTTCTGGGAGAAAAACGGTTGGCTGAGAGGATTCTGGGGAACCTCTTGGTCTTTGACCTTGAGACCTGAAGCTGTGAAGTCCAGTTTTGGGAAGGCTGAAGGATCACTGAAGCCACCTGAGAAGACCCTGCTTCTTTCTCCAAGCTTATTGCTGTTCTCTCACCAGATATACAACTATTGCTTCCCTCCACCTGCAGCAAACCATCTCAGATCCATGAGGGGGACTGATTAGACTCTCAAAGAAGAGCACAGATTCCTGCTTCCCTGCCTCCATGAATTATTTCTTACTTATTTCTTTAGGACATATTAGTGTTAAGTCAATAGAAGGGGCTATTTAGCTGGGAAGGGGTGGAGATATCTGTGGGCACTGTTACAGGCCCATGAGACCACGGATCACATAGGAATTTGATAGGGCTACCTGCACCCTCTCCCCTCAACCAGTTTCCTAACTCCAATAATAAATCCCTCAATAGCAGTCAGATTTCTGTATTGATTTTTAATCATAGTAGGAAAGGTACTTCAACAAACTGGGTACAGGTCTCAGGTCTGAGACCAGTCCCTCTGTAGTAGGGCCTAGACTAAGGCCTGCCACTGAACCCCTGTGAGGGAAGGACATTGAAAGTATTCACAAGTGAACTGACTGGGGAGAGACATTGCATCCTCTCAGTCATTTCCTCAAAGGGCTGAGTAATAACTGACAGCCTGTTATCACAGGAGAGAAAGAAGGAGCTGCCATTTCTTCTCTCACATAGGCATTCCCTCACACCCTGTTCCTGCTCTCATATTCCAATCAATATTTTACTGGCATACCATCTCATCCAGTAAACAAGACCCTTTATTACAACAACCCTTGGGTCCATTTTTACACTAGCTTAGTGTAAGAATGTGTTAGAGAAGATAGATTTGTTGTTTTGAGGGGTAGGAACATTAGTTAGCTAGTAGTCAATTTTATTAAACATAAATTAATCCCAGTGCAATTTTAGAAAAGATTGTACAAGACAAAAAGTGGGATTTGTAATGATGGGTGCATGAGAAGTTTTTGGAACCTTGGCATCAGAGGTGAGGGAGAGAAAGAGTCAGTTGGAGAGTGAGGGATTCTGGGAAAGGAAACTGACCTGAGAAAGATCTACAGGGAATTGTGGGCCTTTTTGAGGTGAATCCTTGACCTGGCAAGACCTGTTCCTGGGCTGAGGATTTCACTGAGAGTCACCAGAGAGTACCCTGATCCTGCATTCAAGTTCTTCCACAAACCTATCATCTGTCTTATATCTCCAACCACCTCTCAACTGAGGAGAAGATCCCTCAATTCCCAAAGGGGAACTGTGGACTCATGGAGGAGAGAGCCCAGCTCCCTGCCCCTTCCAGCCTTCTTGCACCTTTCTCTTTATAGTTTCTTTAGCCCAGATAGATACATAAACTAATAGTGGAGTTATTTTGTTGGGGAATGGAATGAAGAAACCCAAGTCCATGAAAATACACTGCCCAGGTGATAGACCATATAGGAGAACATTAGGGTAACCAATCCCCACTTTCCATCACCCAATTTACCTATAGATCCATCATTAAATCTTACAAAACAGCAGTCAGATTTGCCAAGCCTCTGGATTTATATTTGAGAAGGTATATGGTATAAGATCAACAGAGAGCCACAAGGACCAAATCCTCTCTGTGCCAGAAGAACTGAGGCCATCCTTGGGTTTAGTTGGTAGGGGAGACCTGTCTTCAACTCTCCACTCCCCCTTTCTTCTGGGAACCTCAATATACCTTATATAACAACTGACAACTGCTTCTCCCTTAGGGGAGATGAGAAGAGAGGAGAGGAGAGGCTAGTCCATCCAAGCTTCAGCTCTCTCATATACAGATCCTTCTCCTGAAACTCCTTGAAAACTCCACTGATATACCATCAAAAAATCAGTGAACAGAGCCTTTATTTTAACCTTAGAAACCACCATTCTTACAGAGGCCATCTTGAAAATTTTTCCTTAGTCCTGAGTTGCTGAAATCTGTCTAGCAACCAGGCTGAACAATCAGTAAAAGTCAACATTTCTGATTGCAGAAACTTTTAAAGGGCCAGTTTTAAAAACATTTTTTACTATCTGAAGGCTTGAAAACAATGACAGTTCAGAAGATTATTGTTGTGATGGGGGTTGTTGGCATATTTGGTCCAATGCTTCCTGATTTGTTATAATGTAGTGTTTATAGACATCCCAGATATGTTGTACTTCATTATGAACATCTGTGGAAATATAAAATGACTGAAAATGGAAATGGACAGGGTAATATCCTAAGTTCCAGTGATGCTCATATTATTATACACAATGATAAAGATCTATTATAGTAGCAAACAGGTTTTCTACAAAATACTAGGCAAAAAGGCTGTAGGAAAGAATGACAATGAGTTAAAAGTACTAATGCTGACAATGAAAGAAGCAATGGGAAAAATGCAATTAAAACTAGATAAGTTGACTGGGGAAACCGAGGCAGAAAAGAATAACACAGCAGAACAAAAAGATAATGATACCCAACCAAAACCAAATGAAGACCATGGGATTAAAGAGCCAAACACTGCTGCAGTTTCCTTGCTCCCATTGCATGACTTTATTTACATTCAGCAGGAAGCAGGGATAATTCATGTAAAAACCCATAAGCCTCTTAACACTGTAGACTTATGCCATCTGAGCAAATGCATGGCTAGTTATTTTGAAGAACCAATGAAATGCATAAAGGAGTTTAAGACAGCCATAAAGTTTTATGATTCAAGCTTTGAAAACACTGAATTGTTGTTCTCTGAACTTTTTACTAAATGGGAGAAGGAGCAATTTGTTCAGGAAACCAGAAATAATCCAAATTTGACATCATGGCCCTCTGACACACAGCATTTAAAACTGAGAAATATTGAGAACCTAATATTCTTAGGCTAGGCAAGAAATCAATCCTAGAGGTAATAAAAATTCATGCCAAAAGGCCAGATACCTGGGCAAAGTTTGAAAAATTGAAACAGGAACCAGGGGAAAATCCTTCCACTTTCCTAGATAGAGTGAGAGAGACAGCTGAAAATCTTTTGGGTTTTATAGATTTATCAGAGCAAAACCTAGAGCATATCAGGAGGCAATTTGTGAAAGGAAGTTGTCTACCTGTTAGGAATTATTTCAGGTGACATTGAAAACATATAGGCCTAAGCAAATGAGATGTTTCCTGTGCAACAGACCGGGGCATTTTTTTGAGAGAATGCCAATTTAGATCCTGGCAAAATAATAATTACAACAACAATTCTTACTCTAGCAACAGAAATGCAACTGGAGGTTGAAGGCAGAGTAGGCCAACCTACCAAAATTATAAGCAAAGTAACAGGCAGGAACATGGGCAGTATTGTTCCCATATTTGTACCCAGACAATGACTCAGGCACCCAATTTGGGGACAATGCAGGAGTATATAAAGGCAGAGGCTCATCCTAAGTACTCTACTGTAGCTGCAGGAGGTACAAAAGCTCAATTATGAAGGTTTACCTTGAAAGATGGAGGAACAAAAAGCCTTAACAATAGTGATAGAGAAAATGGAAATAACAACAGAGACACAGAAAATGAAATAGGAAACAGTGATAGTGAAAAGTGGAACAGTGCTAATGAAAAGCAATGCAAGAAAACAATATGGCAGAAATTAGTGAGCAAAGAGTATAATAGTGAGAAATACAGTAACAGTGAATGCATTGAAGGACAAAGAAAGCGAGACTAGTGAGCATAAAGATAAACCAAATGGGAATAAATTTGTAACAATAGCTGAAGGAAGTGGTGTTATGGATACTAAGTCTCCTGGGGAATGCAAAGAGAATACTGTAAGTCCAGATGCAGACAGTGGTTGGGATATTAATGGAACTGATTTAGTGCATCAATGTTAGAGACTTTTACATCTCTTAACACAATAGAACTGCATGTGGATATTGATCCTTGTATGGTAGCCCAGATGATAGATGAGAAGAGGAAATCTGAAGAGACAATTAGTATAGTGCCTCCAACAGAACACATAATTAGGTTATATATTCCACAAACCCCATGTAGATAAATGGTGATCTTTTTAATGGAAAAAAAGAGAAAATAAGTAAATAGTATTAGATCCATGAGGTGTTAAATGAATAGAAAGAGCTATAGATTTTCTATTTGTTTAATATCAGGGTATAGATAGGGCTTATAGTAATGAAAGATATAATGAATATAATATAATGAATGGAGTACATAACATGCACATATATGTAAACATTTATAAATGTATAAATACTTGTAACAGTTAAAATGAACATAGAATTGTTGTAGTTATGTACATGTGTATATTTTACTTGTATCATATGTATATAGGATATGTTGTAGGAAGGAAACTGGCACAGAGGGACAATTTTGGAATGTTGGAAGGAGAGACAAGAGTGGCAGATGGAGGAGCAAAAGGGCTTGTGGGAGATAGAACTTTGGAGGTGGTCTTTGGCTCAGAGGACTAGGGGGAGACAGGTGCAAAGGACCTGAGCTTGGGACCCCAAAACTGAGATACCAAAGACTACTTCAATTTCCCCTTGCCCTGGAAGATAGAAAGATCCCTGACATCACTGGATCATTGAACAAAGAAGCAGAGATTCCATCAACTGCTGTTGAGGAATGTTCAACCCCTGAACCTCTCGGGGGTCATCCCAAAGACCTGTCCAGACCCATGCCTTCCCACAAAGGACACTAGTAACCTGTTTAGAGTAGGCTAGTAGAGAGATTAGAGAGAAAAGACAAAAGAAATACTGATGCCTGAGCCATTTGGCTCAGCTAAAGAAAGAAGAAACAAACTGCTTGGATAGTCCTTTAGGGTTTCCTGATCCCTCTGACCTAACCCTCCCTTGTATCCTGATCAAATAAACCACCCCTTTCCTGAGTACAATGCAGTCAGATTGAGATTGTCATAGAAGTTAAGAAAGTTAAAAGAAAAAGAGGGAACTGGGGCAGACTGTCTATTCAGCTTTGGTAAAGCAAAATCCAGAGCAAAAGCCATTCAACCTGCCAGACGGGACTGTGTGTTCAGAAGAGGCTTCTTGGGTCCCAGGCACCAGCAAAGTCCTGGGGAAAAGTGTACACCATAACCCATAGAAGCCTATTTACTGGGACACAGCCGTGTCCATCCTTGTCATAACATCTTCACAGGGATATTCCTCTTGTGTGTTTTAGGAGTGAGGGAAAGGGAGAACTATACAGACTTTCTCCCAGCTTTGGTCATCCCTCTCCCCTCTTCATTATCTCTCCTTCCCTTCTCCTCCCCCATCCTCTTTGTAATCATAATCTCCTCCCCATCCTCTTTATAATCTTTATAATCATAACAAAGTATAGTATAAGATAGGGAGTTTAGTTCTCAGTCCAATGTAAAAGATTAGTTAAATGTACTAGAGTTAGTATATAGAATAGAGAAATGCTGTTTTGAATTGGTCAGGTAAGATTTTTTTTAAAAAACTGCATTTTGCAGAAATGTTTTTTACACAGATTGTGTTTGTTGTCAAAGCTTAGGCTAAAATTGTGTTTATTATAAAATATTTTAGTATTTTTTTCTATTTTTATACGAATTTGGAGTTTGACTTTGGTGTTAGAATCGTGTTTGCATTAGCTTAGTATTATAAGAGTTTCCTAGAAAATTGATGTAGAAGAGTTTATGGCAGTGTTTATGGTGTTTTTTAAAAATTTGATTGTATTTGCAACAGAAGAAAGAAGATTCATCACATTAGAAGACCAACTCAAGCAGGGGAAGGGCAGGAAGGACAGAGAATTCCGGAGAAGGAACAGAGGAAGTAAGAAGATCCAAGCAGTTAACTCACCTCTCTTTGGGGAGCCCTCCAGAGAGGTTGGGCTGAGAGAACCTCTGAGTCTTGATCATCCTTCTGGGAATTCAGACCCCCTGAATCCAGTGGAAGACAACAGGAATGGATAGGACTTTGATATAAAGCTATCCACCCCAGGAAGATTTCCTCTCTATCCCTCAAAAGCAGTCCTTGAACTTCATAACCAGGACAGTTAGAAGTCAGGTCAGCTCTCAAAACTGACCCCCAGAGGATCAGACAGGCAAAGCCTGACCCTGCAGGATTTGGGGGAAAGGGGTTAAATTGTTAATCCTAGGGACTTCCTATTTCCCACTTTCCCATTACTTTATCCTATAATCTCACTTACCCTACCTTTTGTGTGTTCCTCAAGAATAAATAGCTGTTTCTACAGATCAAGTGCCTCCTCATACTATTTAGGGAGAGGGACCTGAAGCTTTGGGGAGGAGAACTATACTTCTTCCCCAAGGGAGAAGAAGCAGTTCAGTCCTGGATTTTACTTCAACCCAGTCTCTGAAGAAATTATAGTCTGTGAATCTGAAGGCAGCCTGTGTGGGTTTTACTAGGGAAAGAGAGGGGAGAAACAATTCATCCCCTCTCTCCACTTTTTTGCTCCATTCCATCTCTACCACACTCTAGCCTTAATTAAGTGGTGGGGGACTCCATCTCTCCTGCTCCTTTACAGTGGCACCCCAGATTACAAAAAAATTTGTTACCAACAGTCACTTCTGACAGTTGGAAGAGACTGGGTAGGGCATCCGTCTTGGGGGTACAAAATTCTAAACATCTACATACAGAGACCTAAGCAGACATCTTGGTTCCTGTAAAGAAGAAAGACTAATACAAATAACTGAGTGAGGGGAAATACAGGAAAAAAGAGATAAAATGTTCCAGAAAGTTTTATGAACTTTACTGGTGGTAGTCATTTTGGCACACAGGTACTATTCTATATTTGGTACCATCACTAACAATGTCTAATGATATAATAGGGGCTACAGTAAACATCACCAGATATTGGGATTACATAACCATAGAAATATCTATAGTATGGCCAACCCTCTGTAAAAAAATAGACTCGAATACAGGACTACAATCCCCATGAGCCTTTGCTCCACTTCCCCAGAATGCCTTGTAATCTCACCTGGGCCAAGATCGAGAAGGTATTTTAAGCTGATTCAAAGGCTTTGGAGGGGCTCTTGGCTCTTTTGGACTTCCGTTTTGGAGCAGGTGCGTCTCTTGCGTGATGTGAGATTATTTTGTCTAGGCCTCTGGCCTAGGCACATGTTTCTTGTGTATTCTTTAATCTTTAACCTTTAAAAAACCTCTAAAAAATATAATACTTCTTGCAGAGAGAAACTAATTTCTACCTGCCTCAGTCTCCCTATCTCCCCTAAATTTTAACTGTTACACCTCCCAGCTGTTTATGGTACCATTGTGGTTCTATGGCAATTATATAGCACCATCAAGACAGGAATGAAAATAATAATGGGCAGAGATATCATCAACAACAACATAGAACAAACTATATCAATTATTCTCCCAAATGGCAGCAATTAGTAAGATGTGCCAGGAATTCACAGTGAAAAGGAATGAGAAACTGGGGAAGGGAAGGGAGCTAGTAACTGGGAATGATACTAAGGATACTGAAAATGGCAATGACAATGGCAAGGATACTGATATACCTACAACAACAGCTTTAACAGTAGGGGTGTGCACCAAAAAAGTAATGGTAGATAAACAGACAAACACTGAGCCCATGCAGCCTAAGGAAGTCCCAGGGGCACAAAAGATCATGCCTCTCAGTGATTATGCCAAGGTTACCCCAGACTCAGGCATTCTATATATGAAAATCCATAAGTCTTTCAGTATCCAGGATTTAGATTCCCTAACATGGAGAATGCCAAAATTTTGCTCCGAACTATTCAAGTGTTTGAGAGACTTGAAAAGAGCATTTAAGTTGTATGAACCCAGTTTCCAGAATATAGAAATCTTGCTGTCAGAATTATTTAGCCCAGTAACAAGCACAGTTCATTAAGAGAACAAAGGAAGATGATAATCTAACAACCTGGCTAGAATATTTTGAAGATTTTAATTTTTCCAGACCCTTGAACTTGACATATCTAAGAAAGGCATGTGAGGACTTATTAGAAGCATTCAAAAGTTTCTGCAATAGACCAAATGCTTGGGGAAAATTCGAGAGACTGAGGTAGGAGCAAAAGGAGCATCCTTCTCTCTATATTGACAGGCTCATGGAAAACATGGAAGCAATATTGGGTTACACACAGGATAGTCAGGAAGCCATCCCCCACATTAAGAGGCAGTTCTTAAAAGGATGCATCCCTACACTCAAATACTTCTTTAAGAACTTTTGTCCAAATTATGAAGCATTGACTAACCAGGAACTGAGATATTTGTCCACATATTTACATGAGACCCATATATAGCAGCAGAAAGAAAAAAGAGGAATAGAGGCAGAAATCAGAAGAAATGTAAGAAACCCTCAGGCAGAAAGAATTAGAGGAGGTCAAAAATATTGCAACCAATAGGACCTTCCCATGCCAAAGACCACAATATCAAGACAGAAGGCAAAGAGATAATAGAAAATGCCTTTTATGCCAGAGAATTGAACACATAGTGAAATTCTGTCCAATTAAACCAAAATATGAGTAGTGTAAAATGGAGATTTGAACCCCAGACTTCAATCCCCAGAAGTCCTTGGTACTTCCCAGAATTCCCTATAATCTCACCTGAGTCTCCACATGGGTGAGATCACAATTAAGTATTTAATGGGCTCTCTGACACCCAAGAGCTTCTTCCTCTTCTATGCTCACATGCGGCTCTCTCTTCCTCTACTCAGCAATTGCAAGATATAATGAGTAAAATGTGAATGGGCTAATCAGCTCTAGGCATGTGGTTTATTATTTTTTATCCTTGATTTCTAATAATCTTAATAAACCTCATAAAATATAATACTTTTATCAGTAGGGACTAATTTAATTTTTATAGTTTGGCTGACCATGTCGGTTGTGATGAAATACCCTCAATCTTCTTAACTTTCCTAAATCTTTTCTCTACTGTGACTAAGTTCAGCTTTTAATAGCTACTGCCTAGATTTTTTTTTAAGTCACGTTTCTCCAAGGCTTTTCAGAAAAGCCTCTTGATCAGCTCACTCCTGCTGCCTGCTCTTGTTTCCTGCTATCCCCAATTGCCTCTCCAGACTTGTTTGACCCAGATCGCTCTCCTGCCCCAGCCTCTGGCCCTGGCCCCAGCTGATTTCCAGCCTCTGGCCCCAGATGATCACAAACCAACTGGTAAAAACAGGGGTGATTCTTCCTTACGCTACAATTAGCCTCCACATGGCAAAGGACCATGTGTGTGTGGGTGAACAATGAGGAGAAGGAAGAGACTTTTCCAAACAGGAAGTTATAAGTATGGCTTATTTCAAAGGGTATCTTTTGAGTGCACTGGTCCTTTTATTTATCTCACCTGAGATTCAGGAGAGAATTTCAACTCCCTGCAACTCTTTGGCCAAATTTGAGATTCCAAAAATCCACCCTCATTATGGGGGGGAGCAGCTCAGTGGCTCAGTGGATTGAGAGCCAGACCTAGAGACAGGAGGTCCTGGGTTAAAATCTGGCCTCAGACATTTCCTGGCTGTGTGACCCTGGGCAAGTCACTTGAACCCCATTGCCTACCCCTTACCAATCTTTGGCCTTCTTACAAAAGGCATCTAAATGGATAAAAAAAACAAGGAACTTTAAATAGACTGGAGGTTATATTTTTAAGACTTTTCAGACACCAATGTTTTATAAAAATCTCTGTATTTTATTGCATTTTACTGATTGTTTTGTTTAAGATTTAATTTTCTTGGTTTTAAGTTCATATATTAATCCATTCAATACTATTCTGTTACACTGAAATTTAATGTACTGGGTTTTAACTACTGTTATATTCTGTTGCTTTCCCCCCTATAACTATTCTGAACAAATATTATTGAATAAGCCCATATAAAAACAGCTTTTCTATTTATAACTTTGTAAATTGTCACATAGAAGATAGATGGGCTTCATCAGAACTGGTTACAATTGTATAACAACCTTTGGAAATTTTAATAAGTTTTAGCTAAATATCTGAAATTGATTTTAAGAGGTCTTTTAGACATGATTTTTATATTTTTTTTCCAACAACTCTGGTCATTTTGCCTGTTTCTAACATGAGATAAGGTTCATTTTAGTAGCTGAGGTGAAATACAATTATAATCCCCACCTCCCACATTTATAAAAATGTGAACAGATGGGACATCACAGGCTCATACCAAAGGAGCTAGGAAGCTAATCCCAGGGTATTGTACCCCTCTGGATGACTCCCCAAAGAGGAGCATCTCTCATTTATAACTCTTCAGATCACTTTATCCAACATCAACAGTATAGAGGTTGGGTTTTTACTATACTCCTCTGCCACATTTTTTTAATGATATCTAGATTTCTTGATGATGTTCTAGTCCCAAAATAAGTTCTACTTTGTTTAAAAATATGTTTGCCAACGTTGAAAGATTTGCTACATTTGTAAAAATTGTGACAAATATCCATCAGTTCATAGGCTTTTAAAAATGCTATACAGCAACTTATGTGAAATATGATAGTGGTTTTGTTTGCTATTGTAATTAATTGGGCTATTGAGAATTTTGGGGATATTGATACCTACATATCTGTACTACTTTCCTTTATAAAAAAAAAACTGTTACCTTGTGAAATTCATTTGCTTGTACTCACACTGGATCATGGACATATATGAAGAGGAAATGGATCTCATTTTTGGTGAGAAAGGTGAGAAAGCCTTGTATTCTATATTTTCTTAGCTGACACAGTGTGTCAATGATTATAAGCTATATTTTTGAATTTTAAAAACTCTTTTATTGTTATATTTTTCTTACATGGGCAATATACTATTTCAGTTTTTATTTTTCTCTCCCTTTTATATTTGAAGCAAATGTCACCAGTATTAGGATTTTCTTTAATTTTTTTGATTTATCAGTAATATAAGTTTAAAATACATTTGCTATAATGTCAATATGTGCCCCAAAAGTTTGAGACTGTAAAAATGATGCCACTAATTGTTTAAAAAAATTATGAGACTTTGCTTAATGATTCTGTCTGATTCCAGGACAAGATATACAAAAGAGCCATTGCACAGGGCCAAAGAAGCATAAAGCTAAACCTGAATTGTGCCCAAAGAGCCCACAGGTCAAAAAAAAAAAGAAAGCAATCCAGGAAGGATTGATGCACCTCTAAGCCAATACAAAGGACTTGAACCTAGTGTGAAGACAGGAGGTTGTGATGCTTAACATACGTTAAGATGTAGGCCTTCCTTGTATCCACACTCTTCATGAAAATACTTACAGACAAGTATCTCAAATTTGGCTCCTACCTGGCTCCTTCTAGTCCCTATTCTGTCTTTCATAATGTGGCAACTTTCTGTAGTCCTGGCTACTGACTGGGTAAATGCATCACTGCTTTAATCATTTTAATTGGTCCCTGATTCAAGGACCTGCTATAGATTTATTTTTCCTTACTTAGAATTTTTACACATAAGACTTTGATAGTATATATTTCATCCAGAAACAATCTTTTTTTATTTGGATTTTTCTGATCTTTTAAAATTTCTCTTGCCAATTGATTCATATACCTCATAACTTAGCCATGCATCCCTATATGATCCCTGTGTTTTTCAATCACCCTCTTCAGGGGGGGAATGTAAAATTATTATTATTCTAAATTGCAAAGTATAAATTTCTTTTGAGAGTAAATTTCTTTTGAGAGGTTAAGAAACATGGTACCTCTCTAAATCCAGGAACTGAACTGTTTGGAGAAGACACCATGAAGATGCCTCCACAGGCCACAAGCTGTGCAGGAGAAGATCAAGAATAAACTTTGGGTGTGGTTGACTGAACATTTATTTGTATGTATACTTTCATGCCAAAGGGGACTGCCCCTAACTGGCTTTTTGTCAATGCATTTAGCAATCATTGGTTTTGTTCTCTTTTCCTCTTATCCTCAATTTATTGTAATTTCAAAGTTGGTATGTTTACAAGCCCCAGCAGAGACTAGTCTTCCTTGGGCCTCAGGGGGATAATGTAAAATGGAGATTTGAACCCCAGACTTCAATCCCCAGAAGTCCTTGGTATTTACTAGAATTCCCTATAATCTCACCTGAGTCTCCACCTGGGCGAGATCACAAGTAAGTATTTAACGGGCTCTCTGCCTCCCAAGAGCCTCTTCCTCTTCTATGCTCACATGCGGCTCTCTCTTCCTCTACTTGGTGATTGCAAGATGTAGTGAGTAAAATGTGAATGAGCTAATCAGCCCTAGGCACGTGGTTTATTATTTTTTATCCTTGATTTCTAATAATCTTAATAAACCTCATAAAATATAATACTTTTATCAGTAGAGACTAATTTAATTTTTACAGTAGGGTTATAGTAGATGCTTACAATATCAAAACAAGACTACACAGAACAGAAGGTACAAGAACTATGGAAGGAAGAAAACATACAATGATACATACAAGACCAAATGTTGTGACCATTGCAAACTCAAAGAAGAGGTAACACCTGATCTCATGACCATGCAGCACTTGATTGGCCAGAGAACAAAGCCCAAGTATTCAGAAGTCCTTTCAAAAGGAAACCCTTGATACTTAGCATGAAGCCAAAAGAACAGAAGATTAGATTCACAGAGGGTGCAGGGAAGGAAAACAGGGGATGTCACACCAAGGAGGAAAATGAAACAAGTGACGGTGGGAGAATTAAAGTCTTTAGAGAGTGAGTGAGGAAACAAGAATTCAAAATAGAGGGAAATTACAGGAGATGGAGAGGGAGTTACAAAATGATATAGCAGACATGAAGCCCAGGGGAGATCTGCACATATCTCCATATGAGATATTGTTTGGACAGCCTCTTTGGCATGGCAGGACCATAAAACCATCTTACATTTCTATGCTAGGAGAAGAATGCCAATTACACACCTATCTGACAGAGATACAAGATAGACTGAAAGAACTGAGAAGCCTAGGATTGCCGGTGCAAAGAGTACCATTGGATTTTTCACTACATATCAGCCCAGGAGGTATGGTGTATGTGAAAAACTTCACCAGAAGCACACCAACAGAGCCAAAGTGGAATGAACCATTCCAAGTCATGATCACTACTCCCACTTCAATAAAAATTATAGGAAAAAAACCATGGTACCATGATTCTCATATTAAACACCACTTTGCCTCAACTAGCCGAGAAAAAAAAATTGACTCAGAAATTGACTCAGATCACACATACAAGATGCTCAAACCCAAAGAGAAAGTAACCAAAATGAGGATACACAACATATGTATAGCCCCATAGAAAAGTGATGCTGAATTATGAATAAGGACTAAAGACAGACAGACCATAATTCAAAAAGAATAACATCTATCTAACTCTCCATCTCAACCCTCAATCACTCTAAATCACAATACAAGAAGAACATGACATAAATTTATATACATAACTACAAATAAGATAAACTTCATACAAAGTCTGACTCACACTCACACAATCTGAATTACTCTTATACACACTCACACAATGGCAACTACTCTTACACACAGGCACGTTCCAGTAGAAAGAAAAATCTACAATCAAAGTGAGTCAACAGTCAAGATGAGTTGGTGCACAGAGGAAGAGCACTGGACCTGAGAAATCTTCCAGAAAACACTAGAAACTGCAAATGGACATAAAGAACACAAGAAAGAACTGTTACCCATGAACTATAAAGAAAAAAAGAACTTCTAAAAAGCATGTCACATAAGAGAAATCACCATACATATTAACATCACACCAGGAAAATGGACAAAACATGCACACAAATCCTGCATGAGAAGAAAGGAAAATAGACTCAACAGGCAACATGTGAAAAAGAGAAATTGGCAAGGATATAAGTATATGCATGCAACACTACACATTTATCCCATGAACATGATAACAAACTGATTTAGGGACCTTTGTGTAGATAAGCAAGGCAAAAAATAATGTATATTTTTGTAAATAATAGTCTTGCAGGACTCAAAAAAGCAGAAAAGAAAAGATGTTTTCTGACTGGTTGACTCCAAAGCAGAACTCATGTATATATGTAACATGTATGTATCATGTGTAATAACTGTAGAGTGAGCATACATGTACATAATGTGAATTACAGAGCATTAACACACTTACAGACTAACAGAGTAGGAATGAACTAAGTCTTAATCCTTATTAAAGTAGGGACAGAGATAGGGTAGAAAAGGGAAGTTTGGATACCTTAGAAAGATAAGCACAGGGAAAGATTAATACTAACCTTCACATGTACATGTAAAAATCTCATAAGATTATACAATTGTAATAGTTAGAAACCTTAAGAAAGCATAAGATATGTAAGGAGTTTGCATAATTTCATAGTAGTTAGAATTCTATAAGATATTGTTACCAGAGACTTAGCCTACATTGTGACATATTGTTTAGATATATTGTTAATCCTAGGAATCAAAGTTAGTTCATTGTATCAAATCTTTGTACTGTGAATAAGGAGATGACCAAGAGCAAAGAAAAAATCTGAAGTTTGAAGAGATGGTTCAAAAGAAGGGCAAATGGAACCTTCAGGACGTGCAGGGGATGGGAGAGTTCCATGAAGATTCAAGAACAGTTGGAGCCAGAAAGATCTGTTCTTATTTGGGACTCTGTGGGGAGCTGGGTGAAAGAAAGTACTCATCTCCAAATCCTTCTGCTTGAACTGAATGAAGATCTCAATGCCCAACTGAAACCAACCTTTGGGATAGGGACTATTTTTTCCCTTAGGGGAACTCAGAGCATATTCCCTGGAGAGATTTCTTTGGTCAAGCCCTCAAAAGTTGTAGTATGAAAGAAATAGCAGGGATCTTCCTTTCCCCCCTCTGTCCTTTCTTTCCTTTCCCTTCCTTTCATTTCCTCATTTCTTAAATACCAGAATAAATTAGATACTTTGAGTTATAACAGAAATTGATTCAGAGTCTATGAAGTAGGAGGGGAATTTCAATCCATCAAATTTAGAAGGAAGCTGTGGGGAGCAGACTTACCTATAGTCTGAACTGTTTGACTCCATTGATAACAGATCAACTCAGTGGAAGAAAGAGGAAATGTCACACAAAAGTCAGTCCCTAAACAGCTGCTCTCTGGTCCCTTCCTTTTTAAGTCCACCTTGCTATTACAGTACCAATACACTTAACCCAAACCACTTTCCTGAAACCTGAACTTAGCTTGGGAATTAGCCAAAATAAATTAGATTGAAAATAAGGACATAGGTAAGGGTTAAGAGATTTTTTTTATATTGAGAAGGGGATAGCATATAGATAGATAGAATACTAGAGATAATAAACATAAGAGAAGTAATACATTCAAAGCAATGAGAATTGTCAAATTGACAAATTCGTGAAAAACCAAAAGGGAATTGTAACAGGAAAGCAAATTCATCACTTGGAAGACCAACTCAAGCAGGGGAAGGGCAGGAAGGACAGAGAATTCTGGAGAAGGAACAGAGGAAGTGACAAGATCCAAGCAGTTAACTCACTTCTCTTTGGGGTGCCCTCCAGAGAGGTTGGGCTGAGAGAACTTCTGAGTCTTGATCATTCTTCTGTGAATACTGTAGCGAGGGAAATTACAGGGTGCAAACAGTTTTGATTAACAAGCCCTCAAGACTCAGAAATCTTCCAGCGCTGACAGGAAAAGTTCCAAACTGTTGAAGAAACAGGTTTTTCAACAGCAGTCTGAAGCTGAGAAGTGAAGTCTGCAGAGTGCAGATCTGATCTCTCCTGGACTCCCTTGGACATCTTGGAAGCAGCCTTTTTGAATACCATCAAGCAAGAGTGAGCAGGAGTTTCCCCAATATCCTCTGGTGGACAAAGAGGCAAATTGGAGGAAATCGGTCTTTCTTTTGTACATCTGAGGACTCAATTGGATTCCTGTACCTGACCCATCAAAGGACTCTCTGAGTGTGAGAAATCTGATTACCTGTTGGACTTGCCTTTAGGAATTTATGTAATTAGTTAAGGTAGTTAAATAGTGGGTTTAATTAGAGGATAAAGAAGTCAGATTTCCCTTTTCCCATTTTCCTTCCTCTCTTCATGCCTTCTCTATTAATAAATTCAATATTATTTATATGTGCTATTTTCCCTTTATATTACCTTCTTTTCCCCTTTCCAAAATATACATTTTACAGTTGGCTAAGCCAGCTAGGTTAAAAAAAAACCCTATTTTTATATTTATATAGTTGTTATACAGTTGAAGATTGGAAGATTTCATTTGCACTCAGAGAATGGTACAATCCAAAAGGAGGGGGCCAGCAGAATTCTGAGACTGTAGCTAAGCTATGAGGGACATTTAATCATTAAATGCCCTCTGTCACATGGCCTAGGTGGCCATATTGGTGGCCATATTGGATTTTTTTCTTCAATTTTTTAAAAGTTTTCCCTTTGGTAAATTGTTTTTTAATAAATTATTCATAGTGGATTATAACAATTCAATTTCACTTGGATATACTTTATTGTCTATAAATGTAAACATGTCTGGGGACATGGATTTTTTGTTATATTATGGGAGTGTATTTTGCATATATTGTCCTTGTATATATCCCATATATTGTCCTTGTACCTTTCCCTAATGTATGTTATGTGGGTTTGGATTATAAGTGGATGAAACCTTTTATGGAAATTATGATGCAAACGGTCCTGTCTCATAGCCCTGTAATGTGTATTTGTCTTTTTGTTCTGTATAAGTGTAGACTGCTGTTCTTTCTTATTGGCAAATGGTTTAAAGCAATAATGATTTGGTTGACCTAGGATTCAGAGCTCAAACTAATGGTAATACATATAATACATATAAAACAACAGCTGGACCAGATGGAACTATATATAAAGGAGAAAAAGTATATGAATACAGAATATGGCTGTGGGGGAAAGTTAATACTGGTATAAATGGAAATTTGAATAGGTTACAACAAGAAGAAGCTGGAAGGATGGTTACTCTATTTCCATTAAGAGATCTCCTTGTAGTCTCAAAGTATGAAATCTTCCAAGTTAAGACACACAAAAGATTCACCCCAGAGGAATTGGAATCCATAAAGAAAAGAACCCTAGCCTTTGTGGATGAACCCAATCAGGAAATTAAGGAGATGAAAGGGCTATTGATTTATTTGATCCCAATTATAATGATTTTGCCCTCTTAATGAAAGAGCTATTAACAAAACGGGAACATAATAAATTCATAGGCAGGATCCCTTGTTAACACCATAGCCAGAAGATTATTCAGACACTGACATGAACAGCAAAGTGCACTATGAAACAATGAAGGAATATAGATAAAAAATAATAGAGGTCATGGATAGGCACACAAAAAGACCAAACAGTTGGTCAAAATTTGAAGGGATAAAACAAAAACCCACTGAATCATCTACATCTTTCCTAGACCGAATCACTGAAGCAGCTGATACATATCTGAATATGGATGCCCTTGAAGAGGAGACAATATCACACATAAAGAGAATCTTTGTAAAAAATGCCATTCCCAAAATAAAATTATTCTTTAAAAACCCTGATTGGGAGGAAATGGAGCTGGAAGACATTAGATGAAAGGCAACATACTTGACCACAGATAATGAAGAAAACTATGAGGACAGAAACACTGTAGTGGAAGATCTTAAAAGAAAACTTAGGGGAGCAAAAATTAAAGCTAAAGAAAAAGTGAGGTAAAAGAGGTCAAGGCAATGGCTGCATTAAAATCAATGAAGTCTAATAATAATTATTATTATAAGCCAAGAGATAGAAGATCAGGTCCCCAGTGTTGTTTCCTTTGCAATAGGGTTGGACATTTTGTAAAATGATGTCGGAATAGAGGCCAGTTTGCAAAGCAAATGAACAGGTATGGAGAATTTAAAAGAAATAATAATTGGAATAATAACTGGAATAATAATTATAATAATAACAATAATGACTGGAATATAATCACTCAAGGAAAAATAATGAAAATGTGTGTCAAAATGCCTGTTGTCAGGGAGCCCAAGCACAAGACCTCAACACTATGCAGGACTGGGTTAAGTCTGGAGCAAGGCCTAAATAAAGTCAGGTTGTTAAGGGTGATCAGAGCAAAGGGGCATGTTCCTTATGAAAGTTCCACAGTGTACTTCTGGAATTAAATCAAGGGATAATAAATTGAGAATAATTGAAAATGAGTGTAATGGTAATAAGATTAATGAAGATATAAATTAATTGGTTGAATCAAAGGATAATATAATTAGTAGCAATAATTGTTGGGGAAAATAAAATTGTAACATAAAATTTAGCAGAAAATTCTAATGAATGTAAAATAAAGGAAAATAGTGAAGAATGTAAACTGGATAATGATAACGAGATTGTAAATGAGAACAATACCAAGGTGGAAAGTATAAGGACAAAGGATAGTAGTGAAAAAGCTGATGATGGTGCTAAAGATGCAAAATCCTGGGAATAGCATGTAGTTCAAGCAGATGTAAACTTGAATGGATGGGAAATGACTGAGCTTTGTTCTGGTATTACTGTGCTAGCACTAGTATTAGAAACATCTGAACCTCCAAACAGTACAAAACCATATGTATCTGTCACTATAGGTGATATCAGATATCTTCTGGTTGATACTGGAATCAGTAAATCAGTTTTGCAAAGTCTTCCTAAGAATTGTAGAGTGGTTGGTACAATGGAAGTAATAGGAGTGACTGGAAAACCATAGAGAGTAGCAAAATTACAACCTTTAGGTTGTAGAACTTTAGGTCCTTTATCTATGGAGCATGCATTTCTTTGATGCCAGATTGTCCCATGAATCTTCTAGGTAGGGATTTATTATGTAAATTGATGGCAACAATCCAATGTACTAATAATGGTGATACCTCATTACATCTACCAGAAGAATCTCTGAAAGCTTTTCCATTGCTGTTCTTAGATTCAGTCAGTACAGAGGATGACTTGGATTCAATCTGTCCTATACCTTGAGGATATCCCTGAAGATGTATGGTCAAAGTCTTCCACAGATGTAGATCTATTGAAATCAGCTACTCCTGTAAGGGTGAAGATGAAGGAAGGACAAGTTCCTTGTGTACTTCAATATCCCTCCCTTAACTAAAGAAGCAATAGAGGGTATCAGACCAATCATTGAATCCATAATCCTACAAGACATCATAATACCTTGCTTCTCAGAATATAATGCACCTATACTTCCAATTAAAAAGCCAAAGCTAGATCAAAATGGCAAAGTCATATACAGATTCATACAGGATTTAAGAGCAGTAAATGATCATGTGGAAAAAGCACATCCTATCATACCAAGTCCAGTTGCTATAATTTATTCCATTCCAAGTCAGGCAAGATATTTCACTGTGATTGACATGCTCAGCATTTTTCTTGATACCGATTCATGAGGATTCTCAAAAGATCTTTGCTTTTATATGGGAAAAAGCACAGGGGATGTGGACTCATGTGATCCAGGGATTCACCAATTCCACAACCCAATTCTCACAAATTTTAAATAGAGATCTAAAAGCCATAACATTCAAGGAAAGTAAAATAGTGCATTTTGTTGATGATATCCTCCTTGCATTCCCAAGTGCTAAAGTGTGTCTCAGAGATAGCAAGATTGTTTTGATAGAATTATATAAACATGGTCATAAAATCTCAAAGGCAAAATTAGTGGGTTTTGCCTTGAGTGCAATACCTTGGATTTGTGTTATCAGAGAGTTCCAGAAGTATCACACAGAAAAGAATAGCAGACATCCAGAAACTGAGTGCTCCTAAGACCAAGAAGCAACTCAGAGCTGTTCTTGGAACAACTAGTTTCTGTAGGCAATGGATACCTGGGTATAGTGAAATTACTAAATGTTTAATAGATCTAACCAGGAATACAGAATCAGAACCTCTGAAACTAAAACCTGAACATCTGCAAGCCTTAAGTAAGCTTAAGGAAGGAATTTTATCTGCACCAGCTCTGGGTATCCCAGACTATACAAAACCTTTTCAACTGTTTGTAAATGAGACAAAAGATATTGCTTCTGGTGTACTGACAAAGACTTTAGGAAAAAGATATTGTCCTAATTGGATATTATAGTTGTCAGCTTGATCCAATAGCTGCTGGTACATTTCCTTCTCTAATGGGTGTATCAGCTGTAGCTGTGTAAGTCCAGAAGTCAGCTGATTTAGTTTTGGGATGTCCATTGACTGTATATTGTTCACATGAAACAGAAGCATTAATGAGGAAATTTTGTACTCAAGCATATTCAAACCAACTAATATCTAAGTATGAAATTACACTCCTAGGTAGTGAAAACATCCAATTGAGGAGGTGTAATGTATTAAATCCAGCTACACTTCTTCCTTAAATTTGCCAAAGAACGGTGAACCATTACATGAGTGTGTAGAGGTAGTAGATCTAGTCAATATGCCAAGGATGGATTTAAAAGACACTCCAATCAAAATTCCAGATTTGGTGTTATTCACTGATGGTTCTTCATACTTGTGATGGAATTAGATGTACAGGTGCTGCAGAGGTCACAGAATTTGAGAAAATGTGGTATGGATCATTACCTAGTAACCTTAGTGCTCAAGGGGGCAGAGTTGGTCCCTTTGAAGCAAGCATGTCTTCTAGCAGATGGTAAAAGTGTAAAAATTTATACAGACTCTCATTATGCATTTTATGTTTGTCATTCTACAGGACAGATCTGGAAACAGTTAGGTTTTATTACTGCATCGGGAAAGCCAATTACTCATGCAGAAATAACTGAGTTGTTGGATGCTATTCAAAAACCTAAACAGCTAACAATAATCCATTGTAGAAGTCATGCTTATGGCAGAGATTCAGTCTCTAAAGGAAATCATTGAGCTGATATAACTGTTAAATTTGCTGCCAGAAATGCTCCAGTGTATGTAATGAATTTGTCAACTATTGAATCTGATGATCTAGAAAAACCTTATGACTCAGAAATTCAAAAATGGAAGGAGAAGTTTGGAGCAAGGAAAGAACATGGAATATGGGTTGCAGACACTGGAAAACCAGTTACCAAAAGATTTGTATACCTACTTGTGTCAACCCATCCACACAAAAGGTCATTTTGGTACTCAAGCTATAATTGACTCTGTAAAGAGTCAATGGGTAGCTCCTGGAATAAGTACTGTAGCTAATAAGGTCTGTACAAGCTGTTCTGTTTGCCAAAAATTCAATCAAGGAGCATTCAGACAGAAAGGTTTAGGTGGTAGACCTTTAGCATTTTGTCCATTTGAGAGACTGCAAATTGATTATATCAGCATGCCAAAAGCTGGAAGATACAAGTTTTGACTGGTAATTGTAGACAGATGAATTAAGTGGCCTGAAGTATTTCCATCAAATACAAATACAGCTAGCTTTGTGGTAAAAAGTGTTAATTAAGGAAATTATTCCTACATTTGGAGTACCACTTACCATAGACTCTGATAAGGGATCTCATTTCACCCAGGATATCCTGAAAAGAGTCTATGAGAATCTAGGAATAACACCTACATATCATGTTCCTTATCACCCACAAAGTTCAGATCAAGTAGAGCATGTAAATAGGGAACTCGAGACTATGCTGGGGAAGATTTGTGCTGAAACTCATCTAAAATGGCCAGATATTCTCCCCATTGATTTGTTTTACCTACATATGAGACCAAGATAAGATACATGCATCATCCTATGAAATGCTCTTTGGACATGCTCCACTACAGGCAAAAATTTGTAAGACAGTCTATACATCTCTCTTAAGAGGAGACTGCCAAATTGATTCTTATTTAATGCTTTACAACTCAAAGAATTACATGATATGGGAGTATTGATCTAAGCTGGTCCATCAGATTATTCTCTCTATAATTTCAAGCCAGGAGATATGGTATATGTTAAAAATTTTGCTAAAACATCAGCAACACAAGAGAGTTAGGTAAGTCCTTACACCATTGTGTTAGTATCTCCATCTTCAGTAAAAGTTTTGAGTAGAAATTAATGGTATCATTGTTCACATATAATATTAGCACATGGTATTGATAATGAAAATGTACAAATCACTGAAGAAGAAATTGAAGAAGAATTAATTGTAGAAGCTGAGAATCATCAGTCAAATTGAGTCTGCAGTCATAAAGATCAGTAAGGAGAGGACATTTCCAGTGGAAGAGGACAGTGGAGATGAAGATGAGAATACAGGAAATTAATGGATATTGTTAAAAGACTGAAAACTTATAAATTTAAATACTTTGAGAAATTTGCAATGGAAAAGATCAGAGGATTAATGGACTAATGAATTAAAAACTTGGGTAATGTATTATAACACAAAACAACATAACATATATTCACCAAACATTCATAAATATATTTAATACTATGGAGTTGGAGAAGAAGAAATTTTCAATCAAGATGAGATGAAAACAGGAGGAAAAAGTCTGAAGTAGTGGTAAGTATATTACATGCAACAGTAACATAATACTAATGTAGCAGTAACATAACTAGTAAAACAACATAGCAAAAATAACAACATAAAACATAAACACAAATACATAAACATGGTTAGGTTACATTGATTCAGTATTTGAATGAGTGAAACAATGTATAGTTAGGGTCCTAACAATGTTATAAGTAGTTATAAATTAGTTACTAATAAATATTAGGTAGATACTTAGTTTAGAATAGAAATATAAGTAGACAGGAGAATTTTATTGATAGGGATTTAGTTAAAGATTAAAATTTAAGATAAATAAGATAAAGTACTGACATATTACAACATAAATAAGATACATTACATAACATAAATAATATATAACATCACATATCACACAAAATTGTAAATACATATGTGTGGAAAGGAAACTAGAAATAAGTTCTGAACTTTCTTGCCATTGTGTTGGAGTAAGCAACAGTGGGAATATTAGAGAGAAGAAATTGTCAAGGCTGACAGTTGGTGGGGAAGGGGCAACTGGGAGTGGCAGTTGGGTCTTGTGACTAGCACTTCCTTCCTGCTGGCTTCACTTCCTTCCTGGTGTTAGAGGTAGGAGGAGTATTGACTACCCAGTCTGGATTAGGAGTGCCTCTACTCAGTTCAGCCCGAAGATACAGGTGAACCAGCTCTGAAAGTTAGAACTGTTCTTGTTGCTTTCTGTCTACTGCTAAGATTCTGAAATTGACAAAACAAACACAGAGGACGGGAGTGGGAGAAACCCTCCACCAACCTGTGAGTCCTTGGCCTCAACTCTGAAGCTGAGAAAAAACTCCAACCTTATTTAGGGACATCCCTCTTCCCTTTTCCCCTGATACCTCTCCAATCCAAATGGCTGTTAAAATTTCTCTTGTTGGAATATCGCCGTCAGATAAGTGAACTATCTTTTCTGGGCATAGAGGGAGCTGAACATCAGCTCGGTCATTCAACAACAAGCAATCCTTATCGGACCGCTGCTGTTGCCTCTTGGCAGGGGACATCTCTCACCTTTGTCTCACCAGCAGCAATATTCCCTCTCTCCATTAAACTCCTCCATTCCCTGCTACAAACCTTCCTTATCCCCTGTTCTTCCTATCTTCTCCATCTCTCCCAATAAATTTTACATAAGTAAATAGTGTATATAATAGGATTGTAAAATTAATTACATTATAGGGTATGTATGTATACAACACATATGTATTATATATATATATAATACATATGTGTATATGTATAGCATACATGTAAATATTTTATGAATGAACTATATGTATATGTATATGAAATTTATGTAAATTGATCGCTTATATTTAATTTTATCTATTTTTATATGTAGTTTGCATAAGTAAATTTAATGTTTTGGTTAATTTTCTTTGTAAAACTTATGCAATGTTGTTTTTATTGTAATTTTCAAAAAATTTTCTCTGCTGTTATGCATTACAATAGTAATAGAATGTTTTGTATTAGTAGATAATAGTATTTATGAGTTTAATGTTTGCATGGAAGTTGTGTTTATCTTTTGCTTTTGATGTTATTTGCTTGTTGTGCTTTTGTATATGTTTGAGTTGTATTTTGAAATTTATACTTGTTCGTTATTTAATCCCTTTTTTCCTTTCCTTGATAAAATCTCTAGAATAGTATTAGATAGGTTAAGATATTTGAGTGCAGGTTGTTTGTTATTTTTGGTAGATATTTTAGTTTAAGTAATATGTAAGTAAGTTAATAGTGCTCAAATGCCAAAATAGTGTTTTCAACACAATTTAGGCTTTGTGCAAGGGGGGGACTGTAGCAGGGGAAATTACAGGGTGCAAACAGTTTTGATTGACAAGCCCTCAAGACTCAGAATTCTTCCAGCGCTGACAGGAAAAGTTCCAAACAGTTGAAGAAACAGGTTTTTCAACAGCAGTCTGAAGCTGAGAAGTGAAGCTTAAAGGGTACAGATCTGATCTCTCCTGGACTCCCTTGGACATCTTGGAAGCAGCCTCTTTCAATACCATCAAGCAAGAGTGATCAGGAGTTTCCCAAATACCCTCTGGTGGACAGAGAGGCAAATTGGAGGAAATCATTCTCTCTTTTGGACATCTGAGGACTCAGCTGGATTCCTGTACCTGACCCATCAAAGGACTCTCTAATTGTGAGAATTTGGTTACCTGTTGGACTTGCCTTTAGGAATTTATGTAATTAGTTAAGATAGTTAAATACTGGGTTTAATTAGAGCTTAAAGCAGTAAGATTTCCCTTTTCACATTTTCCTTCCTCCCTACATCCCTTCTCTGTTAATAAATTCAATATTATTTATATGTGGTATTTTCCCTTTGTATTACCTTCCTTCCCCCTTTCCAAAATATAGATTTTTACAATACAGACCCCCTGGATCCAGTGGAAGACAACAGAAGTGGATAGGACTTTGATATAAAGCTATTTATGGAGTAGCAAATAACCCAAACTCTGCTCCTAAAAAGGACGGATTCAAGTCTCTCCAAGCCACGGCACAGTGTGAGATCAGGAAGATGCAAGACCGATGGTGGGGAAAAAAGGCAGAAGAAATCCAGCGCTTTGCTGATACAAAAAACTACAAACAATTTTTCAATGCCCTCAAGACTGTCTATGGGCCATTAAAACCCACGACCACTCCCTTGCTATCCTCTGACAGTGACACGCTCATAAAAGATAAAAAAGGCATCAGCAGCAGGTGGAAAGAACACTTCAACCAGCTTCTCAACTGACCTTCAGTTGACCAAAGCGCCCTTGACCGGATCCCCCCAAACCACACCATTGAACAACTTGACGTCCCTCTTTCAATAGAGGAAGTCCAAAAAGCCATTAAACAAATGAGTACAGGCAAGGCACCCGGTAAAGATGGGATCCCAACCGAGGTGTACAAGGCCTTAAAGGGAAAGGCGCTTCAGGCATTCCACATAGTGCTGACCAGCATATGGGAAGAGGAAGACATGCCCCCAGAACTCAGAGATGCCTCCATCATAGCCCTATACAAGAACAAAGGCTCATGAGCAGCCTGTGACAACTACAGAGGCATCTCACTACTCTCCACTGCTGGAAAGATCCTTGCCCATGTTATACTCAACAGACTCCTGTCATCTGTTTCATAGCAGAACCTGCCTGAATCACAATGTGGCTTCTGACCTGATCGCAGCACCATCGACATGGTCTTCACAGTGACGCAAATGCAGGAAAAATGCCTTGAGCAGAACCTGAGTCTCTACATTGTCTTCATAGACCTGACAAAAGCATTCGACACAGTGAACAGGGACGCATTGTGGGTGATCCTCAGCAAGCTCGGTTGCCCAGCAAAATTCTTCAAACTGATCCAGCTCTTTCATGTCGACATGAGAGGGGAAGTCCTCTCTGCTGGATAAACTTCTGATCGCTTCAACATCTCCAATGTCATGAAACAAGGCTGTGTCCTTGCTCCAGTGCTATTCAACCTATCCTTCACCCAAGAATTACGACATGCTGTGATGGATCTAAATCTGGGCATCGACATCTAATACCGACTGGGTGGCTCACTATTCGACCTTTGCCGCCTGACTGCAAAAACAAAGACAACAGAGAGACTCATCCTGGAAGCTCTCTTCGCAGATGACTGTGCTCTCATGGCCCACCAAGAAAATCATCTTCAAACCATTGTGGACAGGTTCTCTACCGCAACAAAACTGTTTGGCCTGACTATCAGCCTCAGCAAAACAGAGGTGCTGTTTCAACCTGCACCAGGGAGGCCAACTAAACAGCCGTGCATAACTATCGATGGCACACAGCTTTCTAACGTCAACACTTTCAAGTACCTGGGCAGCACCATTGCCAATGATGGGTCTCTAGACCACGAGATTAATGCCAAGATCCAAAAGGCCAGCCAGGCATTCGGGTGACTGTGCTCCAAAGTCCTCCAACACAGCAGTGTAAGCACTGTGACGAAGCTCAAAGTGTACAACGCAGTGGTCCTCAGCTCACTCCTGTACAGTTGCAAGACATGGACACTGTACCAAAAGCACATGAAACAGCTGGAGCAATTCCACCAAAGCTCTCTCCGGTCAATCATGAGGATCCCATGGCAGGACCGAATCACCAACCAGGAAGTCCTCGACAGAGCCAACTCCACCAGCATCGAAGTCATGGTCCTCAAAACCCAGCTACGATGGTCTGGACACGTCATCCGCATGGACCCACAGCGAATACCAAGACAGGTATTCTATGGTGAACTGTCAGCTGGACTCAGGAAACAAGGTCGACCAAAGAAAAGATTCAAGGATCAGCTAAAGTCAAACTTGAAGTGGGCTGGCATTACACCAAAGCAACTAGAACTTGCTGCCTCTGTCAGAAGCAGCTGGAGAACCCACATTAACCATGCTGCCACCACCTTTGAAGATGAACGACGTGACGTCTTGCCACTGTGCGTGAACGCCGACACCAGGCCACAACCGCACCTCCAGTAACAACTGGTGTCCCATGCCCCAAGTGCCACAAACTCTGGGCCTCAGCCTTTGGACTTCAAAGCCATATGAGGGTACATCGTAGGTGAAAACGCACAAAGACAATTGTCATTCTTGGTCACCGAGAGACTACTACTATCCACCCCAGGAAGATTTCCTCTCTATCCCTCTAAAGCAGTCCTTGATCCTCATAACTAGGACAGTTAGAAGTCAGGTCAGCTCTCAAAACTGACTCCAGAGGGTCAGGCAGGCAATGTCTGACCCTACAGGATTTGGGGAGAGGGGATTCAATTGTTAATCTTAGGGACTTCCTATTTCCCACTTTCCCATTAACTTTTCCCACAATCTCACCCTACCTTTTGTGTGTTCCTCAAGAATAAATAGCTGTTTCTACAGATCAAGTGCCTGCTCATACTATTTAGGGAGAGGGACCTGAAGCTTTGGAGAGGAGAACTATACTTCCTTCCCAAGGGAGAAGAAGTAGTTCAGTCCTGGATTTTATTTCAACCCAGTTCTCTGAAGAAATTATAGTCTGTGAATCTGAAGGCAGCCTGTGTGGGTTTTACTTGGGAAAGAAAGGGGAGAAACAATCCATCCCCTCTCTCCACCTTTTTGCTCCATTCCATCTCTACCACACTCTAGATCCGAATTAAGTGGAGGGGGGCTCCATTTCTTCCCCTCTGTTACATATTTTATAGTAGCAATAAGTTATATTCAGATTTTCTAGATTGTTTTGAATTTGCAAATGTTGTATTGTTTAAGCTTTGTAACAATTTTGTAAACCCTTACCCTTACCCTTCCTTTCCTTGGTTGAGATCCTAAGATAGGCAAAGTTAAAAATAAGTTTACTGTAGAAAGATGTTAGGATGGAGCAATGAGGAATTCTACAGTTGACTGACAGGACTGGAGGGACAGTTGAAAGGGCAAGGGCTTATAGGAGAACAATGGTGGGCTGAGGGGATTCTGAAGAGCCCCTTGGTCTTCAACCTTAGGATTGAGAGCTAAAAGTTCCAGTTTCTGGATGGCTGAAGAATTTCTGAAGCCATCAGTGAATACCTTGCTTCTTGCCTTAAACCAGTAGCTGCTTTCTCTACAGAAATCCTACTACTGTTTCCTCTACCTGCTGTAAACATCACAGACCCCTGAGGGGATGCTGCCTTGGACTCTCAAACCAGAGCCCATATCTCCTGGATCCTCCTTGCCTTCTCAGAACTGTTTCTAGTTTATTCATTTAGAATATACTAGTATTTAGACTATAGAAAGGACATTTTGTTGGGAAAGGGGCAGAGACATTCCTGGGCATAGACATCAGCCCCTTGAACCAATGAGTGCATAGATATTCTGATAAGGCTACCTCTATCCTCTCCCTTCAACCCATTTACCTTTCCTCATTAATAAATCCCTTAATTAGCAGTCAGATTAGGCCAAATTCATAAAAGGAAGAGTGCTTAAGTAACTAGGGACAGGCCTCAAGGTAGAGACCTGTCCCTCTGTGGTAAGGTCAGACAAGGCCTGCAACATATCTCTTTTGGGGAAGGTAATATAGAAACCTTCCTCTACAGGTGCTAACTGGGGAAACAGACATCTCATCACCTCAGCATTTTCATCAAAAGGGGTTCAAGTGATACAGACTGCTTGTTATTACTTGAGAAGGAGAGAGAAGGGAACTGTCATTCCCTCTCTCATAGATTTCACTTCAATCCCTGATTCTGCTCACTCCAGGGTGAGAGAGAGGTGCTACCATTTCCTCTCTCATAGATTTTACCTCAATCCCTGTTCCTGATCACTTGGTCCTCCCAACACCTCACTGGTGTAACACCTCAACCAGTAAGCCAAAGCCATCTATTATTAATACAAGAAGAACCCCATTTTTACAAGGAGTAGGTTTTATTTTGTATGCGTGTGTTGGAGTTAATAGAATAAGGGATTACTAATAAATGAAGGTAAGTATTAAGGTTCACAAAATGGATGCTTTCCATTTGTGAAAGGGGAGGACTAAGAGAATGGAGTGAGAGAGAAAGAAAAGTGCAACAAATTGAAGGGTGAAAAGCACAAGGTCTTGGCTGGAATGCAAAGGAGAAGGATTCTGAAAAAGAATGGAAAAACAAGATAAAGAGGGGAGATGAAGCTGAAGCTGAGGATTCCTAAGTCACTCAGAACTCTAAAGGCCTTCTGGGAGATAAATGCCAGCCCTGAGGAGTAACTGGGGACAGTGAGAAAAATTCCTAGCTTCTGGACTACTATTTCTCTATTTCTGATGCTGCATGTGGTTCCTTGTGTGATCCTGCTTTTTGGATCCTGTCTATTCCTGAATTATTCCAGTCTGTTCCTGATCTTGTTTTAAATCTACCTGTATGACTCTGAAGAGGAAAACCAGCTTGAACCTGAACTGATTTGTCTACTCCATAACTTTTGCAAGGAGTAGCCTGCAGACCCTGGTGACCCTTTCACCTGGTCATCAAAACCTATCCAGTCAATTTGATCTATTGACTTTTTCTGAAGACTGTTTTGGAGAGGTCATAGATTAGGGAAGCTAGGACAGGGATTTGGTGAGTACAGCACAATCAGGTTAGGGTATGAGGTAGCTTAGAAGATACTGAAGAAAGGCTTTTTGCAAGCCTCCTAGTTGGTGGAACTACTATCTAAGAAAATCTAAGAATAGATTTCTTAGCCAAGGGACCTCCTTGGCCCTCCTCCCACACCCAGTCCTTGTTATTTTGCTTCATTAAACCAGTTGTCGTGATAACTATACAGCAGTCAGATGGGTCTGTGGAATCTCCAGGACTGAGGGCAGCCATCTTGCCCACTGAGCCTGAGAGAAACAGAGACAACAGACTTCTGCTTTTACTAACATTTTTGAGTGGCAAAACTGACATTGTTCATAGCTTTCCAGCTTCTAGACTTAGGTTTCCATTGGTCCCTACATCTTTATTCCTGTCCTGAATTTTAAGATACTGTTGTGTTCCTGAAAAGAAAGCCAGACTAAAGAGACTTGTACCTGTCTGTAATCAAGGAGACTTTCAGGTTTTTGCTGGAAGGCCCTTGGGTGGTTCTGACATCCAGTCACCATCCTTATTCAGCAACTGAATGCCTTTCCCAAAGACTGTTTTGGAGTGGCCTTAGTCAGGATATCTGGAATTTAGGGATTTGGGGTTATAGACACAGAGGATAGGTTATACTTAGCAGCAAGCCAAAGAAGACAGGCTTTTGCAGACCTCTTAGACTTGGAGAGTGGAGTAATTAGAGGTTCAGAGCTAGGGAATTACCTTGGCCCTCCTTCCCATCCCATTCCTTGTGTAGTAATAAACTTGGCACAAAAAGGGACCCTTTGGAACATTGCAAGCAAGTTTGAAGAACAGGAGTATGATAGCTGGAAGGAGCAAAGAGCCTTGTGGGAAATAGAAGGTAGAAGGAGATCTTTGGTCTCTGGACTCTGCGTGAGATGGGAGACAGAGACCTGACCTAGGGACCCAACCCTAGGATACCAGAGGATTTCCTTATCTTTTCCCTGTACCAGAGGATCAGAAAGCATTCCTAAAATTCACCTTAACATCTATCAAAGGAGCAGAGTGACCATCATTTGCCATGTGAGGGGTGTTCAACCCTGAAACCTCTCGGGGGTCACCCCAAAGACCTGTCTTGACCTGTGCCTTCCAAAGAAAGACACTAGCACCCTGCTTTTATATTAGAGAAGCAGATATTTAGAGGAAAGGAGGAAGTCACAGGAGTCACAGCCGTTTGGCTTGGCTGAGCAGAGAAGATGCAAACTGCCTGTGTGTCTGTTAGGGACTCCTAATCCCTTCATCCTAACCTTCCTTGTTCCTGTTTAATAAGCCACCCCTTATGATAAAATACAGTCAGAAAGGGATTTTCTTTTGTAGGATTAAGAAGAGAAATGAGAATAGAAAGAGGGAAGTGGGGAAAGACTGTCTAGTAAGCTTTGGTGGTGTCAGATCCAAAGCTGAAAGTCAGTCTTCCCCAACAAGGACTGTGTCCAAGAGAGGCTTCTAGAGTCCCAGACATTAAGCAAAGCCCCAGGAAAAAGTTTATACCTCACCCATAGAAGCTCCTTACTTGGATATCGGTTCCTGTCCATCCCTGTTTGCAATGTCATCACATACCCCTCATGAATCCATTAATCCATTAATCCATTAGGGGGAGGGAGAGCTAAACAGGCTTTTACTTGCCACTGATCATCTCTACCCCATACCCTTGGTCTCTCTCTCCCTCATCATTACTCCCAATACTCCCTTTTAGTTTCCCCTTGACTGTTTCCACCTAACCCTTGTTTACTTACAATATTAAACCTTTTGTTAACTTAATATAGGAGTCACAAAATTCACTGTTATACATTTCTGTGGAAAATTCAAACAGACAAAGAAATTTCTTATCTGCATGAGTTTGCACAGAAATCAAAACAATGTATTATATTTGTACATATGTAAATCTGTTTAGATACAACTTATGTAAATACTAATGTACTAACAAACTAACTATACTAGAATAATTTATTAATGTTCTGATAACTAACTATAGGGACAGCTTGGAAAAATTTGTTCAAAGTCTTAGGGAAGTAGGGACAGACATATTTAAGTAAAAAAGTTAGATTACATTATGATTTTGGGTTAACAATTGTTAGTAATAGAAAATCTTAGTTGAATTTATAGACATTAGGAGATAAGACAGTTACATTTTCAAATTACTGTTGAAATTGTTTTAAATTGTTACATGATTTATTATTATGTTCATAACTATATTCATGTAAATTCTTTACTTACCTAAATCATTTTCCTATACCCAAACTTAGCATAGAATTAGGTAGACAGAATAGCTAAAATAGATTAGGATTTGTTGTTTTGGGAGGGTAGAGGAATATTTAACATAGTACAGGCTTAAGAATTAGAAACTTAGAAATGTAAATATATATCTAAAAGGTAAGTACCATTAATACAAGATGCTGGTTGCATCTTTTGTTCCAAAGTCAAAAAGGGGGGGATTGTGGAAGAGAGAAATTGGGAAAGCCTGCAACAAGACAGAAATAGCTGGGACTGATGACCTGTCATTCAAACAAGAGCATTCTGATTTGGAATGTGACCAGGAGAAGCAGTTGGAAGAAGGGAGCAGACCAACTGAAATCTGGACCTTTCGGCTTGGAAAGGCAGAAGAGGTCTGATGTCTCTTGGGTTTTGGAGATTGAAGCCTGAAGGTTGTCTTTTGGCTTGGAAGACAGAAGAAAGAAGGACAAAGTATATATTGTATATTTCTGTGAATATATTGTGAATATTTTCAGTAGTGCAAGAGTTTAGTTTTTTAAAATATGTACATATGTATATTTGTAAAAAGATATGTACATGTGTATAGATTTTATAAATTAGATGTGTGAATAGTTACAATATTGAAAAAGATTTCTTAGGATAGGATACTCAGTTTTGAAGTTTTATGTAGACAGTTTTTGTTTTCTATAATAGAATTAGGTTTTAGTATAAGGAAAAGTTTTGTTTTGAATTGTTCAACTGAGATTTTTAGATGCATTTTGCTTAAGTTTTATATTTAGACAGATATTGTTTTACAAAAAAGCATAAGCTGCATTGAGTTTTTTGTAATTTTCTTGTTTCAATTTTTATTGCATTGTTGTAAGATATTTTTGATAAGTTTAGTTTTTCTATACTAGCCTTAGTATGACAGAAACACTCTTTGTAACAACTGTTTGTGAGAAGTTTTACATTTTACACTTTTGAATTTTATTATTGTATTCTTTTACATTTTGCATTTTGTATTTTGAATTTTCTGTTATTGTTTTGTTTTTGTAAATGTTTGCATTTTGATTTTGATCTATGCAACTATTTATCATAATTCCATTTTCTTTTTTTCCTGTTTTAATGTCCCTCATGTGAGGTAATAGATAGAAGTAGGATAGATAGATAAGTGTAGTATGTTTGTTATTTTGGGTAAGTATAATAGGATAGGTTTGCAATAAGGTGATATTTATGTATTTACTGGTGAGCAAATGAGAAATCTTTTTTTTTCAAAAGTTTTGCTCATTGTTCAGAAGGAGGAATATTATGGTAGAAATTAGAGAAATAGAAATGAATTTAAGTGTAGTTAAAAATTGATTTGCAGAAGCTAGCATGACCACATGCTAGGAACCTTAGAGTGAGATTCTGGAATGTGGGAGAAGAGATTTTGATGGTGCAACAACCAACTGTGCTCTTCCTGTCTGGGAGCTGAGAGAGTAAGGATCTTTGCTTATCCTGTTTTACCAAGCCTATGGGTTATAGAATAGAAAGAGAAAGATAGGAGCTTTTACAAAGATCTGATGCATGACTTTACAAAGCAGGGTCCTTGCAGGACTTAGGCTAACATATGGAATGGAAAAGAACAGTTCCAAAATCAAGGAAAGGGATAAATGGCAGAACTTGGGATCAAGGGGGTTTGTTGGTCACTGGACACCAGGAGAGCAGGGACTGACTTCCAGTGGCCATCTTGTGAAGGCTAGAGGGAGTTAACTGACCTTTCCTGACCCAACCTTGGAGGTTCCCATCATCAAGATATTTGTGTGGTTTTTCCATCCCTGACCCCAGAGATCATCTGTGATTCTGCGAGCTGTGTGTGGCATTCCTATACCATCCTGAATTCTCTATGTGTGAGCTGTGGAGACCCAGTGAATCTACAAGAGAGGAGCCCTATCATCTTGGTGAGGCCTCAGTCCTCAAGGGGTTGAACTCAACTTCATACTGATACCTTATCCTCATGATGAACACTACTTGTGAGTGGGCCAGTTAGAACAGGATTTAGTTAGCTAAATTTTACTAGGCAGCTGAGAGAGATTAGAGAAAGTAGCCATCATCCTCTATAAAGACAGTCTGTGAGGACTCTTAGTTTGGGATTTGGGTGTAGAATTTAGAGTATAAGATTTAGGGACTCTTAAACCCTGGTCTACTAACCCATCCTGAGAGTATGAGTATTTTAATAAATCAACAACTGTTTATAACTATCTGTGAAGCAGTAAGATTGAATTGTGTAAAGTAAGGAGACCCTATGTTTGAGAAGTCAGGCTGATTGATAGATCCAGCCTGAAGAGCAGTGGAGGAGGGGCGAAAAGAATGCTGACAGTCCTGAAGAGAATAGAACCCTGAAGCCAACTGACAAGACTTACTTCCAGTCTGGGAAGTGAAGGAGGAAGGTGGATTTTTCTGGAAGCTGAGCCAAGAGCCTATCCAGATGGAACCTGTCTTCCTTCTGGGACCCCAAATTACCTACATTGAGACTCTTCAACACCAGCTACCTGAAATCTCAAGAAGGATTTAGTTTGGACTCTCTCTGGCCAGAACCAATCAGATCCTTCCTTAGGATCTCTCTCCATTACCTGTCCCTTGAACTGTACCTTAGGATTTATTTAGCTTTAAGAATAGGATTGGAATTGGTTACAAATTAAGAGCAATTGTACAATGGATGACTAAGGATTCAGAAATGAAACAAATGCTAATGTTAATGAAAGGAAAAAATTGAAGCAATGGAACAATGTATGAAGGATGGAATGATTCTAAATAATGGTGTTAAGCATGAATTACAGGACAATGTTATTGATAAGGATGTTTATGAAGGAAATGTTAAAAAAACTATCCAGATTAGAAAGAGAAAATGCTGAATTTAATAACATTGTTCCCTCTCAGATATACTGGTTGTTACCCAGGATGAAGTATTTGAAATTAAGACACATAAATTATTCACTCCTGAGGACTTAGAAACTATCAGATGTAGAACACCCTAGTTTTTTGATGAACCAAATAAAGTCATAAAAGAATTTCAGAGGACAATTGAAATCTCTGACCGGGACTATGCTGATTTTTTCTTGCTAATGGAGGAATTACTAAGAGAGAAAGAAACCAATTTATTGAAAAGACCAGAAATAATCCACCTTTGACCCTATGGTCGGAGGATTATGAGGGCATAGACATGAATTCTGTCCCTGATTATAGATGGATGAAACAGGCCAGAAGATCAATAATAGAAGCAATGAAAAGGCACTGGAAGCGTCCAAATGCTTGGTCAAAATTTGAAAACATAAGACAAAAACAGGATGAGACACCAACTCGTTTCTTAGACAGAATTAATTTTAGGACTTGATGTACTGGCAGAAGACACCATTGCCCACATCAAAAGACCGTTTGTTAAAAATGCATGTCCCATAATAAGGAAGTTTTTTAAAAAACAATTGCCCAGACCAGGAACAGCTGAGTTTGGAGAGCTAAAGAGAAAAGCAACTTATTTATGTTTAGATAATGAGGATAGATCATATGAAGACAAAGATACAGTAATTGAAGATTTGAGAAACTGTTGTAAGGGATTTAAGCAGGAACAAGCTAAAAGCAGGAAATCCTACAAACCGGAAGTCCTTCAGAGCAAAAAGATTCCAGAATATTGGAGCATGAGAGGCTGTTGTTTTCCCTAACAGTCAGGAGAAGAGCCAGGAGGGTTTTTCTGTCTGGTTATTCTGGGGTGAACCTAGAGAGCCAGATATTCCCTCTCCTGTGCTCCTGTGGCTTTTCTTGAGATTCTGCCTATCCCTGCTGCTGCTGCTGAAGAGTGATTTTCAACAGAACTGCTGCTGGTGATTTTCTACTGGGACTTCTCCAGACCCATCAGCAAGAGTACATTAGTCATGAGATTCCTTTGGTCTTGTTCCTGTTCATACAAGCCATCCCCTAATCTTAAGTAGTAATTAAGGAATTAATTGGAATAGTATAGAAAGTTTTTATTGGGTTTAGTACACTGACTTTTGGGTTTTAAGTTTAGATCTCCCCAATTCCCTTCTTTCCCTTCCCTTAGCTTAATAAATAGTTAATTATAAGTTATCGTATTTAAGTGTCTATTATTCTACCCACCTATTTCACTAGGCAGCTGAGAGAGATTAGAGAAAGTACCCATCATCCTCTATGAAGACAGTCTGTGAGGACTCACTTTTAGTTTGGTATTTGGGTAGAGAATTTAGAGTATAAGATTTAGGGACTCCTAAACCCTGGTCCACTAACCCATCCTGAGAGTTTGAATATTTTAATAAGTCAACAACTGTTTATAACTATCTATGAAGCAGTCAGATTGAATTGTACCATTAAAGATAGGTTAGGTCTACCCGTGGCCTCCATCTTGACTCCAACCAGCTGTGAAACATCACTGGTTTCATAGGAAGTTACTAATCAATTACTACAGCTCCATACATAAATTAGGTCACGTATCACCTAATTATTTCAGTTGGTGAGTCCAAAACTGGAAAAATCTGGTAAAAACAAACCTTCTCTGGGTCTGGTGGCCATTGGGCCTACAAAAGCCTGAAAAGACAGTAGCTGGTGGCCATTTTGAAAATTTTTTTCTCAACTCAGTGAAATCTGCCCAGCAACAGGCAGCTGTCAATTACTGAGCTGGGAAACTGCAAGGTTTGGAAATTTTAAAGGGCTGGTTCACAAAAAAAATTTTTTTTTGGTCTAACTTAAGAAATACTATACAGAACAAACAACAACAACAACAACCATGGAAGTTATGCTGCTAGTGTATCGGTATCTGTTCATATTTTACAACATATTTCTGGTTGAAATACCAGAAAACTTTTCTTTTCTTTTCAATTTGTATGGAAACATGAAACTAATGACTGACATTTGTGAGAATGATGTCTTTTGTGCCAGGTATACTGTTTTTAGGCTGCACAGTTTACCAGATCTATTGCACAATTAGTAATGTCCTACTGATTAACAAAAAATGGTAGTTTAGCACAAAAGGAAAATGAATTTGAGGCTCTTGTTCTGACCCCAAAGGATGCTGTAGAATAGATACAAAAAAAAAAGTTTAAAACAGCAAAAGGAAAAAACTGAGACAAAGCAAAATAACTTAGAAAAGAAAAATGATAGTGAGACCCAGACAACAGCGCCAGTTGAAAAAGAGAATAATGAACCAAGCAATGCTATTGCATCCCTATTTCCATTAAGGGATTTGACTTACAGCCAGATACAGGGATTATCCATGTAAGAGTTCATAAGTCATTTATTGCCAGAGATCTAGAATCCATAAAAAAGAGAATGTCTGAATATTTTGATGAACTCAATAGGGTCAGGAAAGAGTTTAAAAGGTCAGCGAAATTGTACAATCTGGACTTTAAGGACATGGAAATTTTAATGGAAGAGTTATTTACAAAGAGAGAAAAGGCTCAGTTTATTGAGGAGACAATTCATAATCCTGATTTGACTTTGTGGCACTCAAATACAGAGCAAATTGAATTTAATTTGGTTGAGAATTTTAAATTTGGGGGGCAGGCCAGACAATCTTTAATTGAGACTATGAAGATACGTGCAAAGAGACCAGATACGTGTGTAAAGTAAGGAAGAGAGGCCCTGCGGTTGGGATGAGAAGCCAGTCTGATGGACAGATCAGCCTGAGGAGCAGTGGATGAGAAGCAAGAAAATCCTGGCAGTTCTAAAAGCTGAATAGAACTCTGAAGCCAGCGGTCAAGGACTTCCAGCATGGGAAAGGGAGGAGAACAAGCATTTTTCCAGAGGTTGAGAAAGAGCTCAACTGGATTTCTCTACCAGTTAGTCCCTAACTCCATTCAAAGACCCTAAATACCTCAGTTGAGATTCATCAATAGCTATCTGAATTCTCAAGAGGAATTTTGTTGGACCCTCTCTGGCATGAGCCAACCTGATCCTTTCCCTTGGATCTCTCCCTTACCTGTCCCTTAGACTTGAACACCAGAATTTAGTTAATCCATTAAATATAGGGACAAAAAGCAGTGGGTAAAAAGGGAGGCCAAGGCCCTGAAGCCTCTGGCCTCCAGACTGTGAAAGCCAATCTGCAAGGGCTTACCCTTTTTCCCTCATTCCTCCACCATTGCCTTTCCCTTTGACATCAAATAGACTAGAAATGGATAGATCTGAGTTTGGACCTGTCTTTATAATTTAAGTAAAGGGATAAGGTTGAACCTGAAATCCTGTCCTTAATCTGTGACAACCTAGACAAAGTATGACAAACCCAGGGTTTGTCATACTCTCCACAGAGTTTGATTCTGAACCCCTTCAGTTCAGTACAGTTGGCTAAGGAACACTGTCATTTTTCCTTATCAGTTGGTGCCATACAATAACCCCAAAGGGCTGACAGCTAAAGTGTCTTTGGGAAGTGGGATTAAAGGAGGTCATCTTGCCTCACAGAGGCTGACTTAGCCTCAGGGGACTTGAACTCCACTGAGGGAGACATATTGCCACCTTAACTGAATCAATCCCTTCAAAATCCTGTCTCCTGCCCCCACTTCTCCCTTTCAACATCTCACTGTAATTACATTCTTTCAATTGAGACAGTACCTGGTTTACCTCTCCCCATGAGTAAGAAAGGAGAGAAATCCTCCATTCTTTCTCTCTTGATTTCCTTTCTCCATTACATATGGTCAAAGTTTGAAAAGATAAGGCAGGAAGTAGGGGAGAATCCATCTACCTTTCTTGATAGGCTTGCCAAAGTGGGCAGACACCTTCTGGGCATGACTTGTTATCAGAACAAAATCTTGTCCATATAAGGTGATAATTTGTAAAAAATAGCTGTGCTCCTATAAGAAATTACTTTAGGCTGCAGTGTCCAACTTGGGAAAGCATGGGTCTGGAAGAGCTCTGGAGAACTGCATCTTATGTTTTGTTTATGCAGACAAAGAAAGCAGAGGATAAGAGTGATTTGGTTGAGTGGCTTAGAAACCAGCTTAAAGAGGCCAATAGGAAACTGAAAGAGAAAGAAATTAATGAGGTTAAGACAATGGCAACTAGCCTAGGCCAGAGTATACACCAAGACCACAAAAATCTAATCCACCAAGGTGTTCTTTATGTAACAACTGGGGGCATTTTCTTATAGAATGTTGCTTTAGGTCCCAAATGCCTACTCAAAAAGACAGGAATAATAGATATTCAAATGGTGGGTGGAGACAAAATGGTTATGGGAATCAGAATAGAAACCAAAGTTATTCCCAATTTCAGGGACCAGTGCAGACACAGTGTTGTAATCACAACTGTGAGCAATCATTCCAACAAATCCCAGATTTATACTGTAAGGATGGCAATGGATCTTGGCAGAACCCTATGGTTTGATGGAAAGGCACTGAGGTGACAGTTTGAGACAGCAAAGGATTGTGGGAAGAGAACTGTTAGCTGAGGAGGATTCTGGGGAGCCTGAGGTCTTCAAGCCCAGGAGGGGAAGCTAACTGATGCTTGATCTGAGTGGCTGAGGGACACCCCAAAGCCACAAGAGAGAAGACCCAGACTTTCCTGCCTATCCTTGAAGCTGTTTTCATCATGGAAACCTACTGCTTTCCTCCATTTTGCCAGAAAGAACCACTGACACAGAAGAAGTTTTGCTTGGACTCTCTCAAAACTGAGCCAGCCTTTTCTTTCTGTGGCTTTCCTTGAACTGACTTTGATTTAGAGCTAAGATATATTAACATGGAGGTAAAGAGCACAGACAGCTGGAAAAGGGGGGCTGAGTCCTTTGGGGTTCAATGGACTCCTGCCTCATGATCCAGCTACTGGGGGTTTCAGTTTGACTGGGCATCCTGCACCCATTTTCCTTCAGCACAATTACTCTTTCATTTCCAATAAAATCCTTAGTTAAATCAGATCTGGGTTTTGGCCTATCTTCATAAGAAAAGGGGTATTGGGTAATTAAGGACAGGATTTGAGGCTGAATCCTGTTCTGTCTGTGGCAAGACTAGACTAAATCTATCACAATCTCCGAAGAGGAAGGTTGACTACAAACCTTGCTCTGGAACAGCTGCCAGAGAAGTAGGCATCTTTCCCTTCAGCTTGTGCCCACATTAGTGCTCAAAGGATATAGTCTGTTAAAATATCCCTTGTGAAGAGAGTCTCCTTTCTGTCTCTCTAGAGCAGGGATCCCCAAACTATGGCCCATGGGCCACACGTGGCCCCCTGGGGCCTTTTATCCAGCCCCCATCGCACTTCCAGAAGGAGCACCTCTTTCATTGGTGGTCAGTGAGAGGTGTGCGTCTCTCACTGGCATCGCTCACGTACAGTACTACTTTCGATGACATAATCCTTTGTGTGGAGCCTTGTTCTGAGAGTAACTGAATGAGAACGAGGCACCGTGCAAAGGATTATGTGGTAAGACAAAAGAAAGATAGCTACTTGATGTATTAGTTGTCAAGTACCCATCAAATATGCCACCCAATATTATCTATTCCTAAAGAGTTGGCCATTATCCATTGTAAGGCACATACTCATGGAAAGGACAGAATATCCCTAGGGAATGACAGAGCAAACATAACATCAAAATATGCTTCAAGGTTCAGACCCCACCATGTGCTGAATTTCTCTCTGATTGAAAGGCATAATCTTACTGAAGCCTACAACAGAGAAGAAATACAGTCATGGAAGGAGCAGCTAGGTGCTAAACTAATTAATCAAAGGCATCTGGATTACTCAAGGGGTTATACCTATTCTCCCTAAAAAGCTGTATCAAAATCTATGCACCATAATTCATGCAAAGGGACATTATGGAGTGCAAGGGATTCTGGATACCATACAGAGGTTTTGGACAGCACCAGAAATAGCAACAAATGCCATTAGAACTTGTCAGGCATGTGAAACATGCAGAAGGTATAATTAGGACATTTTAAGAACATAGCATTGGGAGGCTGACTACTCAGCTATATGCTTTTCCAATGTATTCAAATTGATTATATCAATATGCCTAAAGACAAGGGATACAAATATGCTTTGGTTATTGTGGATAGACTGACTAGATGGGTTGAAGCATGTCCATACAAGAAAAATGACACAGTAGTGAGATTTCTACTAAAAGAGATAATACCTAGACATGGCATTCCTGATACCATAGAATCGGGCAAGGGGTCCCATTTCACTTCCCAAGTTCTGCAAGAAATCTACAAGAATTTGGGGATTAATAGCAACTATCATTCAGTTTATCAGCCCCAAAGTTCTGATCAGGTTGAGCGTATGAACAAAGAATTGAAGACACAGATAGGTAAACTGTTCAGAAACACATTTAAAATGGACAGATATTATGCCTCTTGTTTTGTTCAGCATAAGAACTAGACCTAGGACTGACTTGCATATATCACCATTTGAAATGCTATATGGTCAGCCACTTTGGCATGGTAGGACAGTAAAGCCACCATACTTGTCCATGTTAAAAGGGGAATGTGTACTTCATGAATATTTAAAACAGATACAACGTAGAATAGAGGAACTAAGGAAACTGGGCTTGCTTGTGCAAAGAATACCACTAGATTTTTCATTGCATAAAATAAAACCAGGAGATAAGGTATATGTCAAGAACTTTAATAGAGAATCTCCTACAGAACCAAGATAGATCGGACCAACATCAGTCATAATGACAACCCCAACATCTATAAAGGTTGATCAAAAAGATCCATGGTTCTATGATTCACATGTAAAATAGCATCATACCCATAAAGTTGACTAGCCCTAGAAAAAATCAATAACAGTCCCTATGGAAAATAAAGGAAAGCACACATGATAGAGTACATATCAACAGATAGTACAGACAAGAGAGCATTGCACATGTTAAAATGATAGCCTATGAATGGAAACTATGAAAGGAAAGCACTGCAAAAGTCAGTAAAACAGAGTAAAAGAAATATGCATTTAAAAGATTAGTAGCCATAGAAAAATCTCTACACTCTGCCTACAATAGCAACAGAAATGAAAGTAACAAAATTATTTCAAATGAATACATAACTCTATGACTAAAAGAATTACATTATATCTAAATTCTATCTCTAAGACATAACTAAAGACAACATACAATAAATTTCCTTGTGAAAAAATTCAAACATCAAAAAGATAATGAAAACTTCAAGTTCATATTCTTGACAAAATTCTAAGAACTTATACTATACTGCTTACACCCACTCATGAAGATGAACACATGTAAGGCTTACTTCCACATATGAAGAATAACTAATAAATTCTGACAAGCACTCATGAAGAACTCATAGCTTACTTCCATGCACAATGAAAATTTCAATTTTACATACATGCACATGTAAAAATCTTATACATGTGCATGTTCCTGATTGTTCCAGTTTGTTCCTGAATTGAAGAATACAGGACTACAATCAAGAGTGACAGCAGACAAGAGTGGTACGCTGACCAGATGACGAAAGATCCACAGAGTTTCTACAATCAACATCTAAGGACATGGAAGGACTTTGAAAGTTTGGACTTGTGATCATGAGGTTATGTAAGAATGTGACATACAAATTAACATCACATGAATACATACACATGCTACACTAAAATATAATTTAGGAAGGTATCTCATGGAATGGGTAAGTATACAACATATGCATAGTTGCAAAACACAAAAAGTCACACTGATATATACATTTCTGTGGAAAATTCAAACAAAGATTTCTTATCTGCATGAGTTGCACAGAAATCAAGAATAAGTATTATATTTGTACATATGTAAATCTGTATAAATACAACCTATGTATACATGTAGATACTAATGTACTAACAAACTAACTATATTAGAATAATTTATTAATGTTCTAATAACTAAACTAAAGGGACAGTTTAGAAAATTTGTTCAAAGTCTTAGGGGAGTAGGGACAGACATAGGAGCTACTTAAGTATAGAATTTAGATTACATTATAATTGTGGTTAGCAATTGTTAGTAATAGAAACTTTTACTTCGTTGAATTATAGACATTAGGAGATAAGACAGTTACATATTCAAAATGCTGTTGAAATTGTTGGAATTGTTTAAAATTGTTACATGAGTTATTATGTCAAAAACCATATTTCATGTAAATCCCTATTACCTAAACCATTTTTTTTCTATACCCAAACTTAGCATAGAACTAGATAGACAGAATAGCTAAGATAAGACTAGGATTTGTTATTTGGGGAGGGTAAAGGAATATTTAATATAGTACAGAGTTAAGAATTAGATAGTTAGAAATATAACAAAAGATATCCAAAAGATAAGTATCATTAAAAATGCTGGTTGCATTTTTATTTTTATTATTATTATTTTTTTCAACCCTTGCCTTCTGTCTTGGAATCAATATTGATTCCAAGGCAGAAGAGTGGTAAGGGCTAGGCAATGGGGGTTATGTGACTTGCCCAGGGTTACACAGCTGGAAAGGTCTGCGGCCACATTTGAACCTAGGACCTCGCATCTCTAGGCCTGGCTCTCAATCCACTGAGCCACCCAGCTGCCCCCTGGTTGCATTTTTAAAAAGATGAACAGGGAGGATTATGGAAAAGAGAGAAATTGCAGCAAGACAGAGGCTGGAGGTTGATCAGCTGTCAATCACAGGAAGATTCCATTTGGAATGTTACCAGGAAACAGTTGAAGGCAAGAGCCAACTGCTGACTGATTTTCTGGGCTTCTTGGCTGATAGTGGTGACTTTGAAGGAAGAAACTGGGTTTATCTCTGGGACTTGGAATAATCAAGTTAGAGGTAGCCTGGATGATTTGAAGACAGAAGAAGAAGGACAATAGTCCATATCTCTCTCTCTGACTTGCTCTGTTTCGAGGTAGTGATTGAATTGCCATTTCTCTCAATATCCTCCAACCTAAGACTCACTGTAGATAATAGGGAAACCTCCAACCCTCTTACCTCCACCCTTTATCTTTGCCTATTTTCCCCAATAAACCCTTACTTGAGATAAAGAAGAGAAAGGAGTATTTCCTCTGAAACATCATAGTTCACTCTGAGTGACTTAGGAGGCTGAAGAAGAAGGGGGAAGGGGAAACTGAAGGAAAGAAGAGGGGAAGAAGGGAAATTGGAAGAGGGAGGAAGGGAGGTTTAGAGGGAGGAGCATAAGACAAAAGAAAGATAGCTGCCTGATCTATTAGTTGTCAAGTACCCATCAAATATGCCCCCTCCAATATAATCTATTACACTGCACAATGGAAGATGTCAGCATGGTGAGCTATGATCTGGGGGAGAGGATTCCGCACTGTGTATACTGCTACCAGGTATAGTAGCAGTGATGGGCGTGTGCAAGGTGTGACAGGCCCATCACAGCCAGCGCTATACAGTGTCACAGGCCCAGAAACACCTCCAGTACTGTATACAGGCATCGGATTGCAGTGATCTGGCCTGTGACATCAGCAATTGACCTCTACTATGAGAAGCCCATTACTGCCATTGGGTGTTTTATAAGATACCCTCTGGTTTTTTTTGGTCAAATTAATATAAGACAGTGTTTTATTTAGGGGGAAACACAGTAGTACATCCCCTATATACTCCCCTTGATTCACAACATAATGGCCCCTATTATAGGGCTATATATTACCCATGCGATCAGATTCCTGTGTGAGTTCACAGATCGCAGGGAGGTTTGCACAGGATAGTGTGAACTGGAAAGGTGGTGGAGGAACCTTTGTAATCATTCCAGTTCCTACACTGCACCAGTGTGAGCCTGAGTAAAAGTGGAGTTCCACCAATATGGTCACTGATGAGGCTGAAATGATGTGGACTGGGAGGCTCCATTGATGGACAGTACAGTCTGTATGCTTCTGTGTGGGCAAAACTGTTGTTGCTATATTGTTTTTGTCGGAATATATATATATATATATGTATATGTATATATGTATATACACATATATGCATGTATTTTACCCATAGCAATTTGGAATCCCTAGGAAACAATGATGTCAAGAAAGAGAAAACTTGACTCAGGGTGTAGGATATTCAAAGAACCATGGACTTGTGATTACTTTTTCATGCAGTACAAGGAAAGAGCTGTGTATTTGATAAGTCAGAATATAGTGTCTGTGTTAAAAGAATACAGTTTGCATCGACACTATCAAACTCAACATAAAGATAAATATGATTGTTTGGTTGGAGATGTGAGAAAAGATAAAATATTAAAACTGAAAAATACATTGACAACTCAGAAAAATGCTTTTGTGAAGCAAAAGCAGCTAAATATTTCATCACTGCAAGCAAGTTTTCAAGTTGCCAGGCTAATAGTGTGCACTGGCAAACCATTGATGGAGGGATAATTTATTAAAGAATGCCTTCTTTCTGTTGCCAAAGAGATGTGTCCAGAAAAGGCAGACTAATTTAGTACAGTTAGTCTTTCAGGATCTATAATTACATGAAGGATTGAAGAAATGGGAGACAATTTGCATCAGTATTTGCAAAACTCCACAAGAAAACTTTCCTATTTTTCCTTGGCACTCAACAAGAGCAATGATGTTCATGATTCTGCAAAACTTCTAATTTTTATTCGTGGGATGAATGACAATTTCGAAGTCACAGAAGTGCTTGCTGCACTGCAAAGCATCAAAGGAATAACTATAAGAGAGGATATCTATGATAAAGTTTCCCAAACTGTGAAGGATTTGGAGCTGGATTCGGCTAAACTAGCCACTGTGACAACTGATGGTGCTCCTAGCATAGTGGGGTCTAAGAAAGGAGTAATTGCTTGCATTAACTAAGAGATGGACAAACGTAACCATTCTCATCCAATAGCTATACACTGCCTCATCCACCAACAAGTGCTGCTATGTAGTAAATCACAGAAGTGGGACTCTGTTATGAAAATTGTGGAATCTTATGTTAACTTCATTAGAACTAATGCTACTAAACCACAGACAATTTCGGGAATTTCTGTCTGAGCTAAATGTTGCATGTGAAGATGTTCTGTACCACACAGAAGTCCATTGGCTGAGTCGAGAGTTTTGAGACATGCCTATGACTTACTTCCATAGATTACAACTTTTATGCTTTCAAAAAACAAAGAAGTACTAGAGCTAAATGATGCAGAATGGAAATGGCACCTCACCTTTCTGACAGATGTAACAGAGCTACTCAACACTTTCAATGTGCAACTTCAAGGAAAAGGAAAACTCATCTGTGATATGCAATCACATGTGAAAGCATTTGAAGTAAAATTAGGCCTCCTTATCAAACAAGTGCAGGAGCAAAATTCCTGCCATCTCCCCTTACCTCAAAATCTGTTAGCGGAAAAATCCTTGATTGCATTCCCAAAAGAAACATGTGTGGATTCATGGGAAAAGTTGCAAAAGGAGTTCCAATTCAGATTTTTTTTAAAAACCCTTACCTTCTGTTTTGGAGTCAATACTGTGTATTGACTCCAAGGCAGAAGAGTGGTAAGGGCTAGGCAATGGGGGTCAAGTGACTTGCCCAGAGTCACACAGCTGGGAAGTGTCTTGAGGCCAGATTTGAACCTAGGACCTCCCATCTCTAGGCCTGCCTCTCAATCCACTGAGCCAGCCAGCTGCCCCTATAAAGTTTTATGGGAGGCCCAAGGTCAGTACTTATTTTCCAGTCCTCCAATCCATTCTTCTCTTCCATCTTGGAATCAATATTGGGTATTGGTTCTAAGGCAGAAGAGTGGTAAGGGCTAGGCAATGGGGGTTAAGTGACTTGCTCAGGGTCCCAGAGCTGCGAAGTGTCTGAGGCCAGATTTGAACCCAGGACCTCCCATCTCTGGACCTGGCTCTCAATCCAACAGCTGCCCCCAATTCAGATTTAAAGAGCTTCATCTCCATGAACAGGACATACAGCTTTTCCATCACCCATTTTCTATTGACATTGAAGATGTGGATACAATTTACCGAATGGAACTGGCTGAAATGCAGAATTGTGACTTTCTGAAAGACACATTCAAGTCAAGCAGCTTGCCTAATTTCTATGCATCTCTCCCCTCTGAGACATATCCTAATCTCAGGAACCATTCACTCAAAATGGCAACCATCTTTGGCAGCACTTATTTCTGTGAACAGACTTTTTCCAGAATGAAACATCTGAAATCTACAAGCAGATCTAGACTAAATGATACACACTTGCATCACTTGTTATGGCTAGCAGTGACAAATATGGAACCGGGCATTGACCATCTCATTAGCCAAAAGCAGGCCCATAGTTCCCATTGAAATACTGGTCAGTTTGTTAATTTAAATTTATTTGTTCTTTATTTTAAATATTGTATTTGTTCCCGTTTTGTTTTTGTTTTTACTTTAAAATAAGATATGTGCAGTGTGCATAGGGATTTGTTCATAGTTTTTCTTTATAGTCCGGCCCTCCAATGGTCTGAGGGACAATGAACTGGCCCCCTGTGTAAAAAGTTTGGGGACCCCTGCTCTAGAGGTTGCTTCAAGCTCTTGTTTCAGTTAACCCTAGGGAGGGAGAGATCTTGCCATCTTCTCTCCACCAACAGATTACAACTTGACCTCCATATTTTCCCTCACCACTTGATCCTCTCAACTGTTTCATTGGTGATTACATCTTTCCAGTGAGAGAAACTATTACCCTTCTCCATTAAAAAGAAGGGAAGCCTCCCTTTCTTTTTATAATACTCAATGCAAGAATTCATCAGGACAGGCGCTAAACTCAAGTACTCCCAGATGACAAGAGCTAGTTATCAAAAAGGGGAGCTAAAAAGGGCAACAGCATTATGAAGTTTTACCCCAGTAAGTACAAAAACAGGAACCTCAAGGCAAATTGAATTAGGAAATGGGAAAGCTGGTAGCCTAATGGCAATACAAAATTATATTACTGATAATACTGCAGATTGTATAGAGGGAAAGGATATAGTAACACCAAAAGAAACAATAGCAATATCTAGAATGAAGAGAGATTAGCGAGCAACTGAACAATGAATCCAAAGATATGGTGTGAATGAATTACAGATTGCATTTCAAGGACTTGTTGAAAAAAACATTATGTAGGAAGATGATGGAATTCTGCCATCCTTATCAACGGGGGATGGACTAGAATCTCTAGCTAAGAAAAAGAGCTGGACAGTTGGAGAGAGGGTTCTTTTCTCTTTAGAACAAGAAGAGAGAGTAGCATCCTGCTGAGCTCAACCTGTCATGGTCCCTCGGTTTTATAAAGAAAATCAGATAAGTCATCAATTCTTCATTAGTGAATAGAGACTTTGGTGAATAGAAAAGACTATCCACCAGAAGACATATTCTCTATCTGTAATTTCTCTAGATCAGGAAAATCCAAAAGCCTGACTCTACAGTTCTCCAGGGACATAGGTCCCCAAACCTGAGCCATCAACTCCTGAGGACAAATTTAGGATTAACAGTAGTTTAGGATACCTATTGTTCCCTCTACCCTAAACCCCATATTCCTGTATAATCCAAAGAATAAACAGACCTTATTATTTAGAAGAGACTGATCATCATTTTTCATTTAATGTGCTAGGGGAATCAGGAAAATCTCTATCAAGGGAAGAAACCAGAAATCAGAGACTGAAGGGGATTTCCTCCTTACCTCTCTCTCTGGACCATGGTCAAAGCCTCTCCCCTTCCCTTGTGTAGTCCCTACATAAGAGAGGAAGTAGTGCTTTCTTTTATCTGTCCCCTCTCTTACTCAGACCTTTCTAACTTTGGTTCCTGACTCCTCTAGTACAATAGAAGACAGTGTGAGCAACAGTGACAAAAATAATAAGGGTTAAAAATCTTCTATTTTTCTAGATTGCTCCAGTTGCATGGCACACCGAGAAGTCATACTTAGAGTCTGTATAAATGTTTACACTCTTGCCCTCATCCAGGTTACAAGCTTCTTTAATTCTTTAATTCTGCTCCCTGAGCACTAATATTGCTAGGCAGTGATGCATACCACAGAGTTTCAGACTCTGTGACCACTGCTGCTCCTGTGTAACAAGTCCCATCATGCAAGTAAGAAGAGTCATCAGTAAACAGATTCAGGTCAGCATTTGCAATTGGAATATCTTTTAAATCTGACCTGGACTATTCAACCAACTTTACTACTTGCTCACACTCATGTAACATCTCACCATTCACTGGCAGATCAGGTAACAGTATAGCTGGATTTAACACACTGCACCTCTTCAATGTTATTTTTTCCATTACTTAAGAGGATAATTTCAGCCTAGAGACAGGAGGTCCTAGGTTCAAATCTGGCCTCAGACACTTCCCAGCTGTGTGACCCTGAGCAAGTCACTTAACCCCCATTGCCTACCCCTTACCACTCTTCTGCCTTGGAACTAATATACAGTATTTATTCCAAGACAGAAGGCAAGGGTTAAAAAAAAAAACTTAAGAGAATAATTTAATGTTGGGAAAGTCTCTGACCGTAAATTCCTGAGTATGACACCTCCTCAAAAGTGCTTCAATGTGGTAAGAATAGTACACTAATAATGGGGATCCCAATACTAAATCACTTTCCTTTCTCTTTCTTTCCTTTGTTCAAGTCCCTAGAATAGAGAAATTAAGATAGAAATAGCTCAGTAAATGTAGCTGTTTGCTATTTTGGGACTAGGAATATAGAATAGGGATGCAATAAGACAAGCTGGTGCACAGATAACAAATTTTTAGCAAAATGAGCTTTGATATGTGCAAAGGAGGGGAATATAACATAGAAAGAGACAGATAAGAGCGTTTACAAAGGTCTTATGCATGACTTTGCAAAGCAGGGTCCTTGCAGGACTTGGGCTAACATATGGAATGGAAAAGAACAGTTTCAAAATCAAGGGATAAATGGCAGAACTTGAGGATAAACGGGGTTTGTTGTTCACTGGACACCAGGAGAGCAGGGACTGACTTCCAGTGGCCATCTTGTGAAGGCTAGAGGGAGTTAACTGACCTTTCCTGACCCAACCTTGGAGGTTCCCATCATCAAGATATTTGTGTGGTTTCTCCATCCCTGACCCCAGAGATCATCTGTGATTCTGCGAGCTGTGTGTGGCATTCCTATACCATCCTGAATTCTCTATGTGTGAGCTGTGGAGACCCAGTGAATCTACAAGAGAGGAGCCCTATCATCTTGGTGAGGCCTCAGTCCTCAAGGGGTTGAACTCAACTTCATACTGATACCTTATCCTCATGATGAACACTACTTGTGAGTGGGCCAGTTAGAACAGGATTTAGTTAGCTAAATTTTACTAGGCAGCTGAGAGAGATTAGAGAAAGTAGCCATCATCCTCTATAAAGACAGTCTGTGAGGACTCTTAGTTTGGGATTTGGGTGTAGAATTTAGAGTATAAGATTTAGGGACTCTTAAACCCTGGTCTACTAACCCATCCTGAGAGTATGAGTATTTTAATAAATCAACAACTGTTTATAACTATCTGTGAAGCAGTAAGATTGAATTGTGTAAAGTAAGGAGACCCTATGTTTGAGAAGTCAGGCTGATTGATAGATCCAGCCTGAAGAGCAGTGGAGGAGGGGCGAAAAGAATGCTGACAGTCCTGAAGAGAATAGAACCCTGAAGCCAACTGACAAGACTTACTTCCAGTCTGGGAAGTGAAGGAGGAAGGTGGATTTTTCTGGAAGCTGAGCCAAGAGCCTATCCAGATGGAACCTGTCTTCCTTCTGGGACTCCAAAATACCTGCACTGAGACTCTTCAACACCAGCTACCTGAAATCTCAAGAAGGATTTAGTTTGGACTCTCTCTGGCCAGAGCCAACCAAATCCTTCATTGGGATCTCTCTCTCCATTACCTGTTCCTTGAACTGTACCTTAGGATTTATTTATCTTTAAGAGAAGGATTAAGAAGCAGTCAGCAAAAAATGAAGCCTGGGTCTAGAAGCTTCTGGCCTCCAGACTCTTTAAGACCAATCTGCAAGAGGGGCAACCCTTAGGGCTCCCCTTCATCCACTTCCCCTTTCCCTCATACCTCTGCCATTACTTGCCTCACTTAACCCCAAATAAATCATTTAGAAACATTTGGACTTTGGGTTTGGGCCTGTCTTAGATAATCTAACATTGGAATTAAGTTAAAATAGTTTGAGACAGGATTTCAAGCTGAAATCCTGTCCTTATCTGTGGCAACTCAAAAGACTTGGGCTTGTCATATTTCTCACAAGGAGGGGGTTGATCCCAAACCCCTGTGACTCAGTCTCTCTGACCAAGGAAACTGCCATTCTTTTCTTAACATTTGGCCATACCTAAAATCCCAGGGGCTGATAGTTGAGGTCCTCTTGGGGAGTGGAAATTACAAGGGGTCATCTTGCCTCACAGAGACAGATTTGACCTCAGGGACCCTAAGCTCCTCTGAGGGAGGCCACCTCATTGAATCAATCCCTCTCCAGTCTCCTGTTCTCCATTTCTCAAGAAAACATTTCATTGGAGTCACAATCTTTCAAGGGGACAGTGCCTGGTTTACCTCTCCCCATAAGTAATGGAGGAGAGAAACATTTCCTTCACTCTCTCTCTCTCTTCTTTCCCTCCTTCCCTTTATCGCCTCCATTTTGTACCAACAAAGATAGTTTAGGTCTACCTGTGGCCTCCATTTTGACTCCAACCAGCTGTGAAACATCTGGGTTCTGTGATAAAGGCTGGAAAGGTTTGCAATTTGCAAAACTGTGCAAAAACTGAAAAGTGCAAACCTAGGTATGATTGACAGTGGCATGTGACAAAGGGTCACATGGGAGCTTGAGCTACAGGATCTGGAAAGACTCCATCTTGCCCCTTTCTTCTGGTCTCCTGAGGAAGTCAAGAGGAAGATCTGAAGAGGACTTTCCCTGTGTTGAACTGAGGAAGGGTTCCTGTATCTAGCTGCTGGCACCATTCAGTCTCACATGGACATCAGGATTTGCTTGGACATATAACAACAACAGATCCTGACTAACTGTTTTTTGGACCCCTGCTGAGTAAGATTTGGGAAGTTGGTTAAGTTTTAGTTTAGTAACCTAGTTAGCATAGTTAGTTTTTTAAGTAAGTAAGAATAAACATAAGTAAATCCCTCAGTCCTTATTCCTTTCCCCTCCAAAACAATAAAGTAGATTTTTATATTTTTCCCTCTTGTGTTTCCCTTATCCAAAATCCTATCCTAACAATTCATAGGAAGTTACTAATCAACCACTATAGCTCCATACACCAATTAGGTCATCTATCACCTAATTATTTCAGGGTGAGAGAAGGGAAACTTTTTGATTTCCGTTCGGGGTAACTTTTCTCACAAGAATAAATATGCCTGAAGATGCTACATACTCTCAACCCTGAAAAACAACATTGTTGTCCAGAGTCAGTTGTTGGTGTGAGGGCTGAGGGTTCAACCTCAGGCCTAGCCCAGCTGGGTTGAATTCAGACATCTAGAGTTCGTCCTTTTTCATCTTGAAACCTGTCACATCTTGATAAACCAACAAGGGAGGATTTATAGTGTCAGGAAGAATAGAGAGGGCTTTGGGGATATTAGCAAGAAGCAGGAAGCAAAAGGGAGAGGGAGCATCAAGAAAAAGAAGCCTTCACCTCGCAGTAAACTTAGAGGGAAGAGAGAAGTGAAAGACCTTAATAATTAGGGCATCCTCATTCCTAAATCCTCCCTCCCTGCCTTTTGTTTTACCAATAAACCTGTTAGTTTTTACATCGACAACTGTTTGAAGGACTGAGTTGTGCTTGTGGCAGAGGGTTTGCACAAAAGAAAAAGTGCCAGGCTGAAGTTTGTGGATCTGCTCATCTTGATGGGGGAGGGGTCCCAGGAGGTCTGGAATGTTGAAGAGACAGAAGATTCTGGCTGGGATTTCAGTTGGATAACTCTCTCAACCTTGAGAAGTCTAGGAGGAGAGGTCTGGCCAAGCCTTTCTCCTTGGAGATATCCATCTCTTTCCTCTCCTGGTGACTGGACATTCTCTCCCCCCCCCCCCCATTCCCAAACTAAAGGAACATTTGAAGAAGACATTTTGAGCCTTTGTCAAACCTTTACCTCACAGCTCCTGGTGCCCTGGGTCTGAACTGTGGCCAGGGGCCAAACCCAGGGTCAGTCAACCTGACAATCTCTCAGGGGGCTCAGACTGCCAAAGCCTGAGTTTCTCCAAAATCAAGGAGGGAAAGAGGTAGAGAAAGGAATCCCCCCTTCCCCATTGTCCTTTCCCATTCTTTTCCCTACCAGCCATTTTCTTTGTATTACCCTAATTGAATTAATTTACATTAAAGTGGTTGTCCTTTCCCAAATTTGAATCAAGTGTGAGTGGAACAGCTTAAAGGGGGAGGGACATCTTCCTGAGAAGAAACATTTTAGGCTCTAGTAGTGGAGGGGGACAAGAGTCAGCCTGTGAGAGCAGCCAAGCTGTGAGAGCATTCTCTCTGAGGAGAGAAGGGTGAAGGGGGAAATTCTTCAAACCCCTTCTCCTCTCTCTGAGCCAAACATCATAGACATCAGCTATCTCTCCTAGATCCTGTTTCTTTTACCACCCACAAACCTTCTCCATTACATGCTCTGGCCCAGTGTGGTAAGGCCCAACTGCCTTCCTGCACAAGCAGTGGACTGGGGTATCCCTTGGTAGACTTCAACACCCACACACCTCAGTGTACCCTACTATTTCACCCCCAAACTGACTTGAAACAGAGACTCCCCATGACTCTTCCCAATGTTAAAGTATCGGAAATTGGGCCCACTGTGTTAGGATCTAAAATCAGTTGAAACCTACTGCTTTAAACAATTCTTTAAACTGTTCTTTAAAATGATCAGTTTCTGGCTTGAATTTATTATGGTTCCCCTCTAGTACCCAACACATCCCATTAGACTTGAAGTGACCTTCAAATTTAGGCTATGCTGATTAAAGTTTCCATTTAATAATTTTTATTCTGTTTTTAAATTTCTGTTACCTTTGAACCTTTGCATTCAGTTTTCTGAATTTCCAAGTATTTACAAATTTCCTGAAACTTGGGATTCTGTTGCAAATTAGTACATTTATTTGAACTGATTAAAGAGCTTTTCCTTTCTGTTTTATTTCTGATAATTTCTTAGCATTTTACTTTTCTGTTTTCAAATCATATATTTTATAAGTTCTAAATGTGTTCTTAGTTTTTGCCTCTCTTTTTCACCCTACTATTGTTTTATTTACAAATTAGTATATTCCTCTCTCTATTGGACTTCTTATTTCATATCTAGGCATACAACCCCAAAACTCTTTACTGTCTGACCTGCCTTTCTGGTTCAACTTAGGTTTTGCTTTTTGTAAAATGTCTCATATTGTTCATGGAATTTAGCTCTGGGCTCATCAAATATTAAACTCCCATATTTCCAATGCCAATTTCTCTTCTCAACCCACTTTACCAATTTGGTCTCTTACTTAAGCACAAACTCAGATCTTCCTGCCAGCAGCAGATGTAGCATTCATTTATCATCCTGCATGGTTTTGGTGTTTTTTGGGGTTTTTTTTTGTATCTGATCAAATCATTCAACTAGATCTGTACATACTTTGCCTCACTTTAACTGTTAAATAATAAAATTCGGCCAAACCATTCTCTTTAGATTGGCACAGGTCAGGCAAGTCAAATTCAAATTTTCACACATTAAAATGGAACCAAGTATCACTTTAAAAAATGCTTTCTATTTGCTGTTTTTTGAAATGCCAACTTAAAGAGGAAAAGAGAGAGAAAGAAGAAAAACATAAAGAGAGAAAGAAGGGGAGCAAGAATGAAAGCAAGAAGAAAGGAAGGAAAAAAGGAAAGGTAGGAAGAAAAAAGGGAAAAAGAGAGAAAAGGGAGCAAGAAAGAGAGAAGGAAGAAGGAAAAAGAAAGGAAAGAAGAGAGAAAGAGCAACCAAGTTTGGCAAATGCAGGAGAATTTTTCTACTAATAATTTTTGCCATTGGCAGCTGGTTTTGTATTCTACTAAGCTTAAGCCTTCTTACAGCCAACAATAGTGCAATGTTGAGATTTTCTTTTACTTTATGGGGCTCTTGAACAAAGATAATGTCAGTGAAATCTCATTCATAATGGAGAAAAACAGTACCTTTCATTTAAAAAATCAACAAGTGGGGGAGAAAATATCCATTTCACTTAGGTCAATTAAGACAAATAGTACCTAGTAGAAAAGTTGTCCCTTGACTTACAGACTTCCTTCAGCTTTCCCAGGGATCTGGTCTTCTCTCAAAGCAAAACAGTTCCAATTGGGATTCAGTTTCATCAGTTACCTCAAGATGGCAATTTTGGGGGATTTCAAATTTTTTTCCTGAACTTCCAAATCCTTGCCTTGTCTGTATTCTCTTTTACTGTTATTGAATATGTTTCTGCCTCAAATGTGTTGGAGGACAACATCCTCATTATCTTCTATTCATTGGCCATGAGAGCATCTGGAAGCTGAACCCCAAAGAATAAAGACATCATTTTGCTCAAGAGGTGTATTTAATAGAGATCAGGAGGAAAAAAGAATAAAGGGGAAAAGAATGGTTCAATAATATCCTTATAATCATAACATAAATTAAAGCTGAGAAAGCATGTGGAATACCAGTAGAAAATCCTAACCCACAAATATATACAGACTCCAGTACAATGAAATACTTAACGTTAATCCTAAAAATAAAATAAAAAACATTCCTGAAATGAGAATGGTAATGAATTAACATTTTATACATGAGGGGGTAGCTAGATGGCTCTATTAATTGAGAGCCAGGCCTAGAGATGGGAAGTCCTGGGTTCAAAGGTGACCTCAGATACTTCCTAGCTGTATGAGCCTGGGCAAGTCACTTAACCCCTCACTGCTTAGTCCATACTGCTCTTCTGCCTTGGAACCACTACATAGTATAGATTCTACAATGGAAGGTGAGGGTTTAAAAAAAGAAGTATCAATAGGAATAGCACCACCAATGGGAAATCACCATGCTCCACCATCTTACCAGAAAAACTGTCATTGATTTTCCTTGCTCATCCCACCAGTGTGCATGGCCATGCCCCTGTTCTATTAGAATCAATAGGTTCTTTTCTTTCCATTGTAGTCAGATCCACTAATTTAATTGTAAAATAATATTTCTGATCTCAGGTTTAGATAACACCTAGAAGGCAATTACAGAAATGGTCCCATTTTGGGTGGCATTTTTCCCCATGTGGATATCCACTTGTCATTTTCCTTTTCTGTCATATCTGAACTGGGGGAAATAAAACAGAATTGTTTACTGGGAAAAGTTGCCTATAGCTTTAGGATTTCATTCTAGCGTTCCACCCTTAGATGGCAATATCTGCTTTAGTAATCTGTAAAAGCTTATCTAGCCCAGAACCTTACTAACAGGGTACATTATCCTTTGAGCAGTATGGTATACCAGAAAAAATGGTTGTGGTAAATAAAACCACACAGCTACCAAAATGATATTTCTTTTCTTTTTTGTGGCAAACATTTATTAAGCTTTACTTTTCACAATTATCTTCTTTCAGTTCTGAAATCAGTCTACAAATATTTCACCACATTAACATCCATCTGTTGATCATTGAATACAGAAAGGAATGTATATATACATTTGTAAAAATAAGTTTGACACATTAGGATTCCCAACAATGACAGTAGTAGACCTGATTGATCAAGGATCACATTCCTTGAATTTTATATCTACCACTATCAAGCAATTAAGTTCAAACTGATATTTCTAAAGCATAATTTTGACCACATAACTCCCTTGCTCAAGAAAGTTTAGTGACTATTATTTCTAGGATCAAATGTCCGTGTTTTGATCCTTAAAGAACTTTACAATCTGGCCACTATATCTTTTTCTTTTGATTAAATATTATGCTCATTCATAAAATAATTGTTTCGGACAAACTGTCCTTCTTGTGGTCTCTCATACATAACATCCCATTTCTTTTCTCCATCCCTTTATACATGCTGTCCCCTCTGCTGGGAATGTTCTTTCTTCTGATCTTAGAACCCCCAGATCTCCTTAAGTCTCAGTTCAAGACTATATCCTTCTTTCCCTAGTTATTAATGCCCTACCCATTTTGCTTTGTATTGATTTTACATTTATCCAGTGTTTACTTATGTGTGTACATGCTATATGTCTCTCTTTACCTTCTCTTCCCTCCCTTCCTCCCAATGCACAATGAAAGCCCCTTAAGGGCAGAGACTTACTCATTTTTGCCTTTATATCTGAAATGTCTAGTACACTGGCAAGGACATAGTAGGTGCTTAATAAATGTTTGAATTGAATAGTAATAGTAGACAGTGCAGCTGAAGGATCCAGTCATTGATTAGAGAAAGAAACAATTGGATTTTATTCTCTTCTTCTGTCAGAGGCTCCCTGAATGAAGGTAAGCATTGTAATGAGGGAAGGAGAGAAATGGTTTGCAAACAGGAAACAGGATTTTGCAAAGAGAGAAGTGTGCTGGATCTGACTGCATGTATGTGTTCTGGAATGAGGGGAATGAATAAAGGTGAACACCAGGAGTGACTAGGGGCCTCTTTGACTTCCTGTTGCTGTGACTGTTTGGAGCTGGATACTTCCTCCACTCACTACCTCTGTGAGCTGAGGAGGGGTTTTGGTTTCCTATACCTGAACAACTCTGGTATTCCTGTCTGAGGCAATCCATCATCCCTTGAGATCCAAAAGTGTTTCCTGCCTACTGAGAGAGAGTTCCCTGCTGCTGTGGAAAAGTAAAATGGAGAAAAGCCTGCAACAGAGGCAAAGAGGTGCAAGTTTGCAGGGCTATCAATCAAGGAGCACTCTGGAAGAGAATGTCACCCAGAAGAAGCAGTTAAATGAGATCCAAACTGCCTGGGAGTTTTACTTCTTTATCTCTTGGCTGCTGGCACCTAGAGATTACTGAATCTTTCCTCTCCTGATACCTGAAAGTTACTGACTTTTCCTTTGGCCCTTGAATGTTACTGACTCTACTTTCTATAAGAATTCAAAGATCCTCAATTCTGTTAGCTCTGTCTTCATCTAGGACATTATAATTTCATTCTCTGTTTGAGACTACTCAAGATCAGGGAAAACCAAAACCCTCACTCCCATTCAAATACCCTTCCTTCCCTTCCTTAAATAAACCCTTTTCCCAATAAGTCAAGAGTGAGTGAGTTATATATATCAAACAAAATCAGGCAACTTACTCATTACTGAATCTCAGTTGGACTCCATCTGAAACCTAACTGAAAGTGGGAGGGAGAGGCTGGAGAGAGGCAGAGTCTGAGTCCTTAATATTCCATTGGTCTGTAGGGTTGCCCAGCAATCTTACAGTGTCACAAAATATTTAAGGAAATACCACCTAATACAATTTGGAACCCCAAAAAAGATCTTACCCTGTCCCAAGGCTAAAAGAAACTAAACAAGAAAGATGTTCATGAAAATTGCTTGTGGCATGATAGTGCTTGCTGTAATAGCATGTTACTGGGTATACAATATTCTATACAGTACAGTAACAAACTTTATGATAGATAGGAAATGGGCAGGCAGATAATGGAATGAAAGACAAGAACAAGAAGGTAAGAAAAATAAGGCAGGAACGCATGGAAAAGACAAGGACAAAAACACTGATAACAACAAGGAAGCTGAGAAAATATTTCCCTTAAAAGATGTTTCCAAAATTTCAGAGAATGCTGGAGTACAACATTCAAAAGTACACAAGCAATTTACAACACAAGAATTGAATTAACATGTAGATTTCCAAAATTTATCTCTGAACCATATAGATCTCTGAAAGGGCTAAAAGGGACATTTACAATATTTGAACCCAGTTCTGATGATACAGAATTCCTTTTGTTGGAATTATTTAGCCCCCGTGAACACCAGCCATTTATTGAAAAGACTAGGACAGATAACACCTTGACTAGCTGACCTACAGAAGAGCAAAGGGAAGATTTTGACTTCTCTAATATGACTTGCATGACATGTCTCAGAAAGTGTAGGGAAGATTTCCTCCAGGCTATCAAAACATTTTGTTCCAAACCCAATGGATGGGGAAAACTTGACAAATTAATGCAAGAGGAAATGGAGCATTCAGTTACCTTTATTGATTGCCTATCGGAAACCATGGAATCTATTATGGGAATAGAGAAAGACTCAGAGGAATCTGTAGCTCATGTACAGAGATAATTTCTTAGGGGTTGCACATCATACCTAAGAAACTTTTTCAAGAACTATTTCCCAAAATATGACACAGTTACTCTGTCTGAACTTAGAGACTCTGCATCCTAATTTTATAATGAACAAAATAAACAGATGTCAGAATTAAAACAAAAATTGCAAAACAGAAGAAAATTTAAAGCAGAAAGAGATTCAGGAAATTAAAAATTTAAACACAATCAAGACATACTCAAAGCCCTCATGCCAACAGAGGAAGGTACAAAAGAAACTATAAAGTGCTTCTTATGCCATAAAATGGGGCACCTCATAAAAGATTGCTATTTCAAAAAGAAATATGAGACAAACAAAAATACACAGCAAAGTCATATTACAAAGATAAGAAAATATGTTTTAGGCATTGTAGCCTAAGAACAACTCAAGAATCTTCAAATATTGAGGAAATGTGTTCAGCTATTAATGCAGGGACTAAACCCAGATACTCAGATGTGCTAACTCATGGGAGAAGGGATTTATGAAGCCAGAAGTATAATTTATTTAATTTGGTACATGGAGTTAGAGATAATATATTGCATGATGAAGCAAGCAGTGAGAGACAGATAGAAGCAAAGCAAAAGCAAAAGCAGAAAAGAGTAAATACAAGGATGATGCAGAAACTAAATATACTGAGTCTTTGAGAAATGATGATGGTAAATCAAACAAAATATTAAATTTTGAAAAACAGAGACAAGTACAGGAGTTAGATAAAGAGATTAAATATCAGTGTGGAGATACAAACTGAAATAAGAGACTCAGACAGAAGGTGCATAGTAACCACTCATGGAAAAAGCAGAAAACAAATAAAAACATATAGAAAACTTTTTTCAGTGCAGACTGGGCACAGGGATTGAATTTTGGACAAGAAGAAGTCAGAAACACTCACATAAACCTAATGAGAAGCTGTTGAGACAGTGAAACAAAATTTCAATTCCCTGCAACAAAATGACTGTGGCAGGTTAAAGGAAAAGATTACTGTTACAAACAATTTTACTGAATCTACTGAATATAAAAAACTTACAAAAAAACTCATAAATAGAAAACCCCACATGAACCAATTAAAACTTCAAATAGCTATATGGTACAGACTTCCTTAGAAAAAAACATCTAGCTTGAACCCAGAAGCTGAAATTTTTCATCCTACAGTAAATAATATGGAAATTACAAATTTAAATTACAATAAAGCTGAAATTACAATTTAAAATACTAATCATATTCAATGTAATGTAAATGAAATAGTAGTTAAATTTGAAAATATGAATAGAATAAAAGATTTAACAACTGTTAGGAAAACTGAAGGTTCAAGGGACATCCATGAAGCCAACATTCTAAATGGATGGAGGAGGTCTAGCCAAGTAAAACTATATGAGATCACTGATAGCAATGCTTTAAATTCATAGTCCAATGAAGTAGAAGACATAATACAATCAAACTCAGATGAAGATCAATTAGGAAATGATTTAAGCCAAGAAGATTTAACTAGTTCAACCATACAAGTGGCAGAAGAGAACAGAGCAGTGCAAAGTGAATCAATAAGACTTAATTCAATAACTACACAAAAGCCAGAACCATATGTATGGATTAAAGTGGGAAAGAAAAAATACAAAGCTCTTGTGGATACTGGTACTTCAAAATCAGTTCTAAAGTCATGTCCAGGAGACACCAACATAGGGGGTATATTTTCTGGGGCTGGAGCTATGGGACAGATACAACAGGTCCCCAAGCTGAAAAGCACAATGGTTAAATTGGGTCCTCTCACCATTGATCATACATGTCCATATAACCTTTTAGGATGAGATTTTTTGTGTAAGATCCAAGCGACTTTGCAATGTGAAAGATCTGGGAAAATATATCTACATTTGCGCAAACAATCACTAAAACACTACCCATTATTATATCTAGAGCAATTAGAAGAAGAACCTGAGAAAGTACAAATTTTAACATCTATGTATGAAATACCTAAAGATATTCCACGAGGGGTGTTTGCTAAACATCAGAATGATGTGGGTAGAATAAGATCAGTTACTCTGGTGAAAACTGGAATCAGGAAAGAAGTTCCTCCTAAGATACCTCAATACAAATTAAGCAAAGAAGCCAAAGAAGGCATAATACCAATCATAAACAGCTTGTTGGAACAAGGCATTTTAAGACCCACAGTGTCTGAATTTAATAGTCCAATTCTAGCTATTAAAAAGAACAAACTTACTGAAGATGGAAAAGAATTTGGAGATTTGTAATGGATCTTAGGACCATGAACAATTTTATAAGGAAGACCTACACTGTGACACCTTCACCAAACAATATAATCACACAGATACCTCCTGATGCCCAATGGTACACAGTGTTGAACTTGAGCAATGCATATTTTACTATACCATTGCACCCTGACTCCCAGAATATTTTTGCTTTCCAATGGGGACAAACCCAACTCTGTTACACTAGACTAGTACAAGGATGTTGTGAATCAGCTTCCATATTTTGTCAACTTCTACAAAGAGATCTAGCTAACATAACATTCAAACATAGCAGGCTAATACATTATGTAAATGACTTGCTATCATCACCTGATGTAATGTAGTGGAAGAGAGAAAATGGGAAAAGTCTGCAGCAGAGATGGAGAAACTAGGGCTGCAGAACCTGTCAATCAAGATGGACATTCTAAATAGAATGGGGACCAGGAAAGACCATTGAACAAGGAGGCAGCAAACTGAAAAACTTAGTCTTTTTGCCCTTGAGACAGAAAGGAGGAAAGACAGAAAGTCTTGCTCTCTGGTTTCTCTCTGCTATACTACAGTGACTGAATCGTCAAGACCTGCTGACCATTTTCCCAAATCTGAACTCTATTCAATTATCTTCCAACTTGGGAATTGATTTAAGATTAGGGAAACCCCAAGCCCTCTCTCCCCTCAACTTCTTTTCCTTGCCCTTTCTCTTAAATAAGCCCCTTACTTAATCTTAAGAGATGAGAAAGAGTGATTTATCTCATATACCAAAAGACTCACTCTGAGTTGATTTCAGTGAGACCAACAGAAGAATCAACTAGGGAGGGGAAGGGAAGAGGGAGGAGGGACAAGGAGGAAAGAAAAGGGAAGAAACAGGGAGGAGGGAGGAGATTGGCAGATCTGATCTTGAAATATCATCTCTCATTTAAAATAATCCCCTAATAAAATTTGGCACCCTGAACAGACTATACGCACATCCTACATAGAGAAGAAGCAAAAAGAAAAAAAGATAAGATATTTAAACAAATAATATGGAGGATAATAGTGTTAGCAATAATTGCAGGATATTGGGTATACAATATCCTGTATAGTACCATGACAACTGTAATTTTAGAATCCATGGGGTACATAACAAATACCACCACTATCCTATGACAAGTACTAACACAGGTTTATATTGTTACAGTGGCTGCAATACAAACTCTTATTTAACGAACATTTATAAATTTGTAATTCCAAAGACAACAGCCCAAATCATGGTAGTTGACACCAGTTTGGAAGTACTGGTGAAAAACATGTTTGAAGAATTTTTAAAGGCAAAAGGGTTAGATCAGATCAAAGCTAAGTGAAATGGACAGGCAGACAATGTACCAAAGAATAAAGAAAAGAAGGCCAAGAAAAACAGGTGCACAGGGAAATGACAAGGACAAAGACACTAATGTAAACAAAGAGGCTGAAAAGTTTTTTCCATTAAAAGACATTACTAAAATCTCTGATACAGTTGGAGTGTTACCCTCCAAAGTCCATAAGCTATTCACAATACAAGAAATGGATTCTATAAAGAAAAGATTCCCAAAGTTTATATCTGAGCCCATAGATCTTATAAGGAATTAAAAAGAGCTTTTTGTATTTTTGAGCCAAGTTTTGAAGATACTGAATTCCTTTTGGCAGAACTGTTTAGCCTCCATGAACACTGCCAATTCACTGACAAAACAAGATCTGAGAGCCCAACTGAGGAGCAATGAAAGAATTTTGACTTCTCTAACCCTATAAGCATGACCTATCTGAGGAAATGCAGAGAGGATTATTTACTCCAGGCAATTAAGATGTGTTGCTCCAAGCCAAATGCTTGGGGTAAATTTAATAAAATGGCACAAGAAAAGAACAAGCATCCAGCTACATTCATAGACCGCCTTTCTGAGACTGCAGAGGCTATCATGGAGATAGAGAAGGATTCTGAGAAATCCACGGCTCATGTAAAAAGACAATTTCTAAACGGTTGTACACCACACCTTAGGAATTTCTTCAAACACTACTTTCCCAAGTATGATTCAGTGAATTTGACAGAACTAAGGGACTCTGCATCATACATTTTTGACAGTCATACAGAGCAGAATAGACAGGTGACAGAATTAAAACAGAAATTACATGAATCAGAGCAGAATTTAAAGGAAAAATAGATTCAGGAAATCAAATATCTTAATACAGTCAAAACATACACAAAACCTGTCTATCAACAAAGGAAAGTACAAAGGGAGACCAGGCAATGTTTTTTCTGTCAGAAAACTGGACACCAAAAAAAGACTGATTTCTCAAAAAGAAGTATGAGGTTAACAAGAACACAGAAGGAAAACACAATAATAAACAGAAAAATACACGCTGTAAACACTGCACTCTAAGATCAAGTAAGGAAGCAGCAAACCTTCAGGAAATGTGTGAAGCTATAAATGCAGGGACTAAGCCCAAATATGCAGAGGTTGTAAGGAGAGATTTATGAAGCCAAAATTATGATGTATTTAGTTTGGTGCATGGAGATAGAGAAGTGTAAAATAGTAAGAGGCAAGCTGTTGTAAAATAAATGAGAAAACAGAAAAGGGACAATGAACAGGTGATGCAGAAAATTGAATCTGTGAGTACTGAGAAGTACAAACCAAGCAAAATATCAAATGACAGGCAGAGACAAGTGAAGGAACTAGATGAAGAAATTAAAAACATCATTACTCAAATACAAACGGAGATAGGAGACTTATAAAGAAATTATATAGTAACCACTCATGAAAAAAAGTAGAAAACAAGTCAAAACATACTTATAAGACTTTTTTCAGTGCTGATTGGGCAAAGGGATTGAATTTTGTAAAAAAAAGTCATTAAAATTCATGTAAATCTAAATAGCTGATGAAGGACATTGTGAAACAAAATTTCAATTCCCTACAACAAAAGGACTATAGCAGAAGGTCAAAATAAAAGGTTACTGTTAATGGAGCCATAAAAGACTTGCAAACACTCACATAAGATAAAACATCAGATAGAATTATAAACCCACATGAACAAGTTAACTCTTTAAATAGCTATATGGCACAGATTTCCTTAAGGGGGAAAAAAAAAACATCTAGTTTGAATCCAGAAGCTGAAAGTTTTCATCCTAAAGTGACTAAGTTAGAAATTACAAAATTTAATGAAAATGAAGCTTAAATTACATTTGAAGATAATAATCATATTCAAAGTAATGGAGATAGAGTAGCAGTTAAATTTGAAAAAATGAACAGAATGAAAAACTTAGCAACTGATAGAACAGTCAGGGATTCAAATGACAGGCATGAAACCAACATTCTGAATGGTTGGGGGAGGTCTGACCATGAAGGAATATATCATATTAACCATAGCTATGATTTAAATTGATTTGCCAGCGAAGTAGAGGACATAATACAATCACATTTAGATGAAGATCACATAGGAAATGATTTAAGACAAGAAGATTTAACAAATTCAACCATACAACTGGCAGAAGATAGCAAAGTGATGCTTAGTGATTCAATAACAATAAATTCCATATTTACACAAAAGCCAGAACCATATGTATGGATTAAAGTGGGAAAGAAAAAATACAAAGCTCTTGTAGATACTAGTGCTTCAAAATCTGTCCTAAAGACATGTCCAGGGGATACCAACATAGGGGGTATATTTTCTGGGGCTGGAGCTATGGGACAGATACAACAGGTCCCCAAGCTGAAAAGCACAATGGTTAAATTGGGTCCTCTCACCATTGATCATACATGTCCATATAACCTTTTAGGATGAGATTTTTTGTGTAAGATCCAAGCGACTTTGCAACGTGAAAGATCTGGGAAAATATATCTACATTTGCGCAAACAATCACTAAAACACTACCCATTATTATATCTAGAGCAATTAGAAGAAGAACCTGAGAAAGTACAAATTTTAACATCTATGTATGAAATACCTAAAGATATTCCACAAGTGGTGTTTGCAAAATATCAAAATGATGTGGGTAGGATCAAGTCGATGAAACCAGTCAGAACTGAGGTTGGGGAAGGAATACTGCCTAAGATACCACAATACAAATTAAGTAAAGAAGCAAAAGAAAGAATAACACCGATCATAAACAGCTTGCTAGAACAAGGTATATTAGGACCTACAATGTCTGAATTCAATAGTCCAATTCTAGCTATTAAAAAAGAACAAACTTAATGAAGATGTCACTTCAGCTTGGAGATCTGTGATGGATCTTAGGGCTGTAACTTCATAAGAAAGAATCACACTGTCACATCTTCTCTGAATGACATCATAACACAAAAACTTCAGAAGATAGGTGGTATACAGTGTTGGACTAAGCAATGACTACCATACCATTGCACCCTGACTCTCAAAACATTTTTGCTTTCCAATGGGGACAAACTCAGCTGTGCTACACCAGACTAGTGCAAGGATGTTGTGAGTCGGCTTCAATATTTTGTCAATTTCTGCAGAGAGACCTAGATACCATAATTTTCAAACGTAGCAGATTAATACATTATGTGAATGACTTACTGCTAAGCATCACCTGACCCAAAAACATGTTTGGAAGATTCAAAGAAGTTGTTAATAGAAGTTCATAAAAGAGGACATAAAGTTTCAAAAAAGAAAATCCAGTGGGTCCTCCCAACAGTTGAACATCTGGGATTTGTCCTGGAGCGGGGCACCAGGAAAATCTTTAATAAAAGAATAGCAGACATACAGAAGCTAGGCATCCCTAGGACCAATAAAGAACTTAGGGCACTTCTAGGGATTGCTGGTTTCTCAAGACAATACATAGCAGAATATTTCCATATTTCCAAATGTTTAACTGATTTGACAAAGAAAGAAATTAAAGAACCTTTGCAATTAAACAAAGAACACTTGCATGCTTTGTCTTAGTTGAAAGGAGCCATTCTATCAGCTCCAGCTTTGGGAATACCAGATTATAAGAAAGAATTCCACTTATTTGCCATGAAGCTATAAAAGCATCACTTCTGAAATGCTAGCACAGTATTTTGGGCTGAATTTAAGGGCTATTGCATTTTATAGTTCTATCTTCAACTCTGTCACACAAGGAATGGTGCATTGCCTCAGGAGTGTGGTGGCCACAGCTTTGATGGTCAAGAAATTGTATGAAATAGTACTGGGATATAAATCACATGTGTATTCTGATCACCAAATAGAAAAACTGCTAAGGCTGCAGAATATGCACTCATTCACCGATGCAAGAATATCCCAGTAAGAAATCATTTTGTTAGGCAATGGTCACATCACTATTCATAGGTATGCACCATTGAACCCAGCAACTCTGATTTTGGATTTGCTGCTAGGTGGAGAAAAATTGCATGATTGCAATCAAGTAGTAGAAATGATGCAAAAACTCAATGAGCAACTTAAAAGACACACCTCTTATCAATCCAGAAATAGAGTTATACACTGATGGGTCCTCCTATATTCACAATGGGAAGAGAGTCAGAGGGGCAGCGGTAGTTGACAATGACAGAACACTTTGGCATGCATCGTTGCCAAATCATGTTAGCACCCAAGGAGCCGAGCTGAAGGCTCTGCTCGTTGCCCTAGAGTTATCTAAAGGAAAAAGGGTTAACATTTACATGAACTCAAATTATGTTCTCTTCACCTTGCATTCATCTGCTTACATATGGAAAAATAGAGGGTTTAAAGCCTCGGCTGGGAAACCAATTGCATATGGCAAATTAATAGACCATCTTATAAAAGCTGTAGAACTTCCGAAAGAAGTGGCTGTAATCCATTGCAAGGCACATACTCATGGAAAGGACAGAATATCCTTTGGGAATGACAGAACAGATGTAACTTCAAAATACGCTGCAAGGTTCCGACCCCATTGTGTACTCAATTTCTCTCTGATTGAAAGACACAATCTCACCGAAGCTTACAACAGAGAAGAAATACAGTCATGACAGAAGTCGATAGGCACTAAATTAATCAAAGGCATTTGGATTGCTCAAGGGGGGTAAACCTATTCTCCCTAAAAAAATGATATCAACATCTATGTACCATAATTCATGCAAAAGGACATTACAGGGTGCAAGGGAGTCTGGATACTGTACAGAGGTTTTGGTCGGCACCAGGAATAACAACAAATGCCATCAGAATTTGTCATGCATGTGAAACATGCCGAAAATATAATCAAGGACATTTTAAGAACATAGCATTGGGAGGCAGACCACTCAGCTACATGTCTTTCCAATGTATTCAAATCGATTATATCAACATGCCTAAAGACAAGGGATACAAATATACATTGGTTATTGTGGATAGACTGAAAAGATGGGTTGAAGCATGTCCATCCAAGAAAAATCATACAGCAACAGTAGTGAGATTTCTATTAAAAGAGATAATACCTAGACATGGCATTCCCAATACCATAGACTCAGCCAGGGGGGTCTCATTTCACTTCCCAAGTTCTGCAATAAATCTATAAGAACTTGGGGATCAAATGCAATTATCACTTGGTTTATTGACCCCAAAGTTCAAGACAGGTGGAAAGAATGAACAAAGAATTGAAGACACAGATAGGTAAAATCTGTTCAGAGACACACTAAAAATGGACAGATGCTATACCTCTTGCTTTGTTCAACATAAGAACTAGACCGAGAACTGACTTGCATATATCGCCATTTGAAATGCTATATGGTCAACCACTTTGGCACAGTAAAGCCATCATATCTGTCCATGTTAAAGGGGAATGTGTACTTCATGAATATTTCAAATGGATACAAGATAGATTAGGCAAACTGAGTAAACTGGGTTTACTTGTGCAAAGAATACCACTGGATTTTTCATTGCATAAGATAAAACCAGGAGACAAAGTATATGTCAGGAACTTTAATAGAGAATCTCCTATAGAACCAAGATGGATGAGTCCAACAATACTTGTGATGACAACACCAATATCTATAAAGGTTGATAAAAAAGATCCATGGTTCCATGCTTCACATGTAAAATTGCATTACACCCATAATATTAACATCAATGAAGATGCATATATATGACATCTGAAACGAATAGCTCTAGTCATAATCAACAACAAATAGCCCTAGTAATAATCAACAATAGTCCCTAGGAAAGGAAAGCTGTGACAGACAAAACATAAAGAACAGAGAAGAAAACATTGCACATATTAAAATAAAGGAAAACACATGAGAGTACAAATTAGAAAAGCAAATGAAACAGCACCGGAAAGATAGACAGTAAAACAGATAGAAAGAAAAAAAGGCACTTTAAAATTAGCTCCAAAGAAAAGTCTATACAAAACCTATACAAAGCCTCTGCCATCACGTATCAACAAAGTAACAATGTTATTACACTAAGAAAACATAACTCCATGACTAAATGAAATACATTATATCAAAATTCTATCTCCAAGAAATTTCAAAAGTCAACATATCTTAACATGAACATCAAAGAGAGCAAACAATAAGTCCTGTTGTGAAAACTCAAACGTCAAAAGATAAGAGAATATCAAATTCATAATCATAACATACATCTAATAACAAATACTACAACATAATACATAATACATAATACACTCATGAAGATGATCATATGAAAAGGTTCCTTCCACCCATGAAGAACAACTCATGAATCCTGACAAGCACACATGAAAAATTCATACCTTATTTCCATGCACAATGAAAAATTTCAATCTTACATACATGCACATGGAAAACTGTACATGCATGCATGTTCCTGAATGTTCCTGTATGTTCCTGAATATTAAAGAACACAGGACTTCAATCAAGAGTTCATGACAGGCAAAAAGTATATCCAACACAGATGAAAAAGCCAAGACTCATAGTTTTCTACAATCAACATCAAAAGACATGGAAGGACTTTGAAATTTTGGACTTATGGACATGAGGTCATGAATGTGATATACATGTTAACATCACATATATACATACATATACTACACATAAATACAATGTGGAAGGAAATCTCATGGACTGGGTAAGTATATAACATATGCATAATTGCAACACAAAATTCATACTGATATATAAATTTCTGTGAAAATTCAAACAAAGAAATTTCTCATCTGCATGAGTTTGCACAGAAATCAAAGCAATGTATTATATATTTGTACATATGTAAATCTGTATAGATACAACCTATGTACATATGTAAATACTAGCATACTAACAAACTAATTATAATAGAATAATTTATAAATATTCTAATGACTAACAATAGGGACAGCTTAGAAAAATTTGTTCAAAGTCTTAGGGAATATAGAGACAGACATAAATTAAGCATAGAAGTTAGATGACTTTATGATTTTAGGTTAACAATTATTAGTAATAGAAATTTTTAGTAGAACTTATAGATATGAGATAAGAGAGTTACATATTCAAAATATTGTTGAAATGATTTAAATTGTTACATGGTTTGTTATTATGTTCAAAAACTATATTCATGTAAAATCGCTATTTACTTAAGCCATTTTCCTGTACCCAAACTTAGCATAGAGTTAGGTAGACAGAATAGTCAAGATAGATTAGGATTTATTGTTTTGGGAGGGTAAAGGAATATTTAACATAGTATAGGGTTAAGAATTAGATAGTTAGAAATTTGACTAGATATATTTAAAAGATAAGTAAAGTAAATACAGGATGCATCCTGTCCAAAAGACAAAATGGAGAATTGTAATGTTGTGGAAGAGAGAAAATGGGAAAAGTCTGCAGCAGAGATGGAGAAACTAGGGCTGCAGAACCTGTCAATCAAGATGGACATTCTAAATAGAATGGGGACCAGGAAGGACCTTTGAACAAGGAGGCAGCAAACTGAAAAACTTAGTCTTTTTGCCCTTGAGACAGAAAGGAGGAAAGACAGAAAGTCTTGCTCTCTGGTTTCTCTCTGCTATACTACAGTGACTGAATCTTCAAGACCTGCTGACCATTTTCCCAAATCTGAACTCTATTCAATTATCTTCCAACTTGGGAATTGATTTAAGATTAGGGAAACCCCAAACCCTCTCTCCCCTCAACTTCTTTTCCTTGCCCTTTCTCTTAAATAAACCCCTTATTGAATCTTAGAGATGAGAAAGAGTATCTGATATACCAAAAGACTCATTCTGAGCTGATTTCAGTGAGACCAACAGAAGAATCAACTAAGGAGGGGAAGGGAAGAGGGAGGAGGGACAAGGAGGAAGGAAAAGGAAAGAAACAGGGAAGAGGGAAGGGATTGGCAGATCTGATCTTGAAATTATCATCTCTCACTTAAAATAATACCCTAATACACTGACCCAAAAACATGTTTGGAAGATTCAAAGAAGTTAATAGAACTTTATAAGAGAGGACATAAGGTTTCTAAAAAGAAAATCCAGTGGGTTCTCCCAAAAGTCAACTATCTTGGATTTGTCCTAGAGGGGAGCACCAGGAAGATCTCTAATAAAAGAATAGCAGATATTCAGAAGCTAGGCATCCCTAGGACCAATAAAGAACTTAGGGCATTTCTAGGAGTTGCTGGTTTCTCAAGACAACACATAGTAGGGTATTCTCACATTTCCAAATGTTTAAATAACTTGACAAAGAAAGAAGTTAAAGAACCTTTGCAATTAAACAAAGAACACTTGCATACTTTGTCAAAGGAGTCATTTTAACAGCTCCTGCTTTGGGAATACCAGACTATAAAAAGGAGTTCCACTTATATGTCCATGAAGCTAAGGGCATCACTTCTGGAATGTTAGAACAATATTTTGGGCTGAATTTAAGATAGCATTTTACAGTTCTATCTTCAATTCTATAATACATTGTGGAAGAGAGGAATTGGGAAGCATGCAAAAGGCAGAAGTGGAAGCTGATGACCTGTCAATCAAATGAAGGTTCCATTTGGAAGGTTACCCAGAGAAGCAGTTGAAAGAAGGAACTGACCAACTGAAGGATTATGTCTTTTAACCTTGAAAGGCAGAAAGGACAGGTGGTTCTCTTGATCTTGGAGATTGAAAAAGGAAGAACAATAGTCCAGAGATATCTCTTTGACTTGCTCTGTTTATGATAGTGGCTAAACTGTCAGACCTATCAATCATTCCTCTCAATTTAAGTTCTATCCCAATACCCTCCAACCTAAGGCTTACTGTAGAATTAGGGAAATCCCCAACCCTCTTACCTTCATTCTCTATCTTTTCCTGTCTTACCCAAATAAGCCCCTTGCTTAAGATAAAGAAGAGAAAAAGTATTTTCATTTGAAACATCATAACTCACCCTGAATGATTTAGAAAGAAGGGGAAGAAAGCGGGGAGGGGAAGCTGAAGAGGTTGAAGAAGAGGGAGACTGAAAGAGGGAGGAAACAAGAGGAAGGGAGGGTAGACAAAAGAAAGAAGATAACTTCCTGATCTGTTAGCTATCAATTAATAAGAAAATACAGTCCCTTATTATTATCTATTACAATTTGGCACCCAGACTGATTGAACTTTATAATCCCTAAAACAACAGTAAAAATGTTCAAACAAGGGCTCTGTGAGGTAGTTGTGATGGCAGCCATTACAGGCTACTGGATCTATAACATTTATACAGCAAGATGACTAACATGATAGTAGATATTCAATGGAATATATAAGTAATACCACTATGTTCATAATCTAGTTGCCATTTCAGAAAGAAACCATTCTCTGGCAAATTTTGACACAGATCTATATCATTTCCATGGCTGCTATATAGACTCTGATCTACCTTAAGAATATCTACAGATTTGTGATTCCCAAAGACAACAAAGGTAATGGTGGTGGATACAAACCTAGAGGCAGTAGTTAAGAACATGTTTGAAGAATTTTTGAAGGCAAAAGGGCTAGACCAGATCTTTATCTGGTCTAGCCCTTTTGCCTTCAAAAATAAGGGAAATGGTCTAGCAGATAGCGCACCCAAATAGAAAGACAGAAAGGCCAAGAAGGCAAAGTCTAATGCACAGGGAAATGACAGTGACAAGGACACTAAGTCAAATAGCGAACCTGAGAAATTTTTTCCACTTAAAGGTGTTACCACCATATCAAGTACAGCTGGTGTGTTACATTCAAAGGTTCATAGACAATTTACTGCCCAGGAGTTAGATTCCCTGAAGAAAAGGGTCCCAAAATTTATCAACCAGCCTTGTAAAACTCAGAAGGAACTTAAACATGCTTTATGAATTTTTGAACCAGATTTTCAAGATGTGGAATTTCTTTTGGCAGAACTTTTTAGCCCCCATAAGCATTGCCAATTCATTGAAAAGATTAGGTTAGAAAACAAGCTGACAAGTTGGCCCACAGAGGAGCAAAGGGAAGACCTTGATTTTTCTAATCCCACCAGCATGACCTAGCTGAGGAGGTGTAGGGAAGACTTGCTCCTAGCCATTAAGATGTGTTATTTTAAACAAAATGCATGGGCAAGATTTGACAAATTGGTGCAAAATAAAGGAGAACATTTAGCTTCCTTTATTGATCTCCTGTCTTAAATGGCTGAATCTATAATGGGCTTAGAAACAAATATGGATGAATCTACATCATATGTTAGGAGACAATTTTTGAAAGGATGCACACAACACTGAAAAAACTTTTTCAGATAATATTTTCCAAAATATGACACAGTGAGTTTGATTGAATTACAAGATCTGGCAACTTATATTCATGACAATCATACAGAGCAAAATAAACAGATGCAAGATTTAAAGGAAAAATTAGAAGAATCACAAAGAAATTAAGAGATAAGGAGATTGAAGAAATAAAAAAGCTGAATACTGTTATAACATACACAGAACCTGCTTACAGGCCAAGAACAGTGCTGAGAGAGAATAGGCAATGTATTTTCTGCCATAAGATAGGACACCTGATCAAATACTGTTTTCTGAAAAAGAAATATGAAGTTAGTAACAACAAAAGCATACAAGCAAAATTCCAAAAGCAAAACCCCACTTGTTGTGCTCATTGTGCTAAACCAAAATGTTCAGACGTGGTTAGGAGAGAATTATAAAGCCAGGCTTATAGTGTATGTCATTTGGTACATGGAGATAGAGAAAACAGTGAAAGACTTAAAATTAGGAGAAAAAAGATGAGAATGTGAAAATTTAGTGCAAGAAATTGAATCTGTGGGGGCAGCTAGGTAGCTCAGTGGATTGAGAGGTAGGCCTAGAGGTGGGAGGTCCTAGGTTCAAATCTAGCCTCAAACACTTCCCAGCTGTGTGACCCTGGGCAAGTCACTTGACCCCCATTGCCTAGCCCTTACCACTCTTTTGCCTTGGAGCCAATACACAGTATTGACTCCAAGACGGAAGGTAAGGGTTTAAAAAAAAAAAGAAATTGAATCTGTGGGTGATGACAAATGCAAAAGATCACATGACAGGCAGAGACAAGTAAAACAGCTTGATGCAGAAGTTAAAAACATCATTTCTCAAATAACAGAGATAAGAGACTTAGAGAAAAAATGGATAGTAACCATGCATGAAAAAAGGACAAATCGAGTCAAAACATTCTTGGAGAACTCTTTTCAGGACAGATTGGGCACTGTGGAGGAGAAAATTTTCAAGGCATGCAAAGGACAGAAGCTGGGGATGGATCATCTGTCAGTCAAATGAAGATTCCATTTGGAATATGACTGGGAAACAGTTGGGAGGTAAGAGCCAACTGCAAAACTGTTTGGAAGGTCTTTGGTTGATGGTGGTGACTGAAGCTGATAGGCTTTTGGCTTGCTAGCTGATGTGAAGGAAGAAGCTAGTTTATCTCTGGGACTTGTGATAATCAAGTTGGAGGTGACCTGGCTGATTTGAAGGAAGAAGAAGAAAGACATATCTCAGATCTCATATCTCTCTGACTGATTGTGTTTCATGCTAGTGACTGAATTGCCATTTCTCTCAATATCCTCCAATCCAACACTCACTGTAAAGAATAGGGATATCCTACCCCTCTTACCTTATCCTCCATCCTTGTCCTATCTTCCCCAAATAAACCCCTTGCTTGACAAAGAAGATTAAGAAGTATTTCATTGAAACCTCACAGCTCACACTGAGTGACTTGAAGAACCGAAGAAGGAGGGAGGGGAGGCTGAAAGGCTTCTGAAGAGGGAGGAAAAGGGAGGAGGTTAGGCAAAAAGGAGATAACTATCTGATCCATTAGTTATCTAGTATCTATCAATATACACCTTCAAATATCTTCTATTACATATTGCCACCCCTAAAAAGACTGAACTGTATAATCCCTAAGAAACAGCAGAAAAGAAAAAATGTTTAAGCAAATTCTCTGAGGAGCTGTTGTACTTGCAGCTATTACTGGATTTTGGATATATAACATTCTATTTAGCAAAATGACCAGCATGATTTTTTATTCTCTAGATTATATTGGCAACACCACCATGTTCATACTCCAGTTGCCATTTCAGACTGAAACTATACTATGGCAGATTTTGACTCAAGTTTGCATCATTTCTATGGCAGCTTTATAGACTCTGACCTATTTGAAGAACACATATAGATTTGTAATCCCCAAAAAGGCAGCTCAGATAGTGATGGTAGATAATACCTTGGAAAATGTCATTAAGAACTTGTTTGAGGAATTTATCAAGGAAAAAATGGTTAGATCAGATTAAGGACAAGAACAATGGCCAGGCAGATAGTGCACCCAAAGAAAAAGAAAGAAAGGCAAAGAAATCAAAGGTCAATGCACAGGGAAAGGACAGTGACAAGGACACTAAGTCTGATAGTGAACCAGAAAAAATTTGTCCACTAAAAGACATCATTAAACTATCAAGTACAACTGGAGTATTACAATATAAAGTGCATAGACAGTTTACATCACAGGAACTTGAATCCCTGAAGAAACGATTTCCAAATTTTATTGACCAACCTTTTAAGATGCAGAAAGAACTGAAATGTGCTTTTAGGATCTTTGACCCTGATTTTCAAGATGTAGAATTTCTCTTGTCTGAACTGTTTAGTCCCCATGAGCATCACCAATTCCTTGAGAAGATCAGATCAGATAACAACCTGACTAGTTGGCCCACAGAGGAGCAAAGGGAAGGCCTAGATTTTGCAAATCCCACAAGCATGACATACTTAAGGAAATGTAGGGAAGACTTGCTCCAACAAGCAACTGATTTACAAGAGATGCAACAGGTCATTAAATCAGGTATGAATTAGGAGAGAATTCTGAAGCCAGGCCTATAATGTATGTAGTTTGGTACATGGAGATAGAAGTGATAGTGAAAAAGAGGTTGCTGTCAAAATTAGGAGAAAAAAGATGAGAAACAATGAAAAATTGGTGCAAGAAAGTGAATCTGTGAGTGATAACTATTTCAATAAATCAAGAGAAAGGCAGAGACAAGTAATACAGATAGATGAAGAAGTTAAGGAAATCATACCTCAAATGGCAACAGGGATAAAAGACTTAGAGAAAGGTTGTATAGTAACCACACAAGAAAAAAGTACAAATCAAATCAAAACATTCTTGGAGAATTTGTTTCAATATAGATTGGGCTATGGCATTGAATTGAGTAAAAGAAAGACAAAGTCACAAAAATTCAAGCAGGAGTTAGTGAGAGATACAGAGAAACAAAATTTTAATTCCCTATAGGTTATTGTTGCTAGAGATGTAAATACTTTGAAATCATTCACAGAATTGCATAGCATCCCAACAAACTCAATTAATTCTTCAAGTAGCTACATGGCACAGATACCCTTAGAAAAAAACATCTAATTTGAATCCAGAAGCTGGAACTTTCCATCCAGCAATGACTTGATTTAGATAGTACAAAATTTACTGAAAATGAAGCTGACATTACATTTGAAAACAATAATCCTGTTCAAAGTAATGGAAATGACATGACAGTTAAATTTGAAAAGAGGAATGGAATGGAAGCGTTAGTAACTGAAAGAACAACCAAGGATTCAAATGGCAGATTTGAAGCCAACATTCTAAGTCAAAGAGGGGAATCTGGCCAAATAAACTTATGTGAGATAAGCAACAGAGCTATGATTTAAATTCATGTTCTAATGTAGTAGAGGATATAGTAGTCAGCCTCATATGAAAACTTCATAGGAAATGAATTAAATCTAAAAGAGTTAACTGATTCAAACATACAGCTGGCAGAGGGTTGCAAAAAATTGAACAGTAACTCAGTGGCAATAAACACCTTAGCCACAAAGTCAGAAACATATGTATGTAGTACTGTGGAAAAGAATGAAAGCACACATCCTAATGATGCAGGGGGAAATGCAGATGTACTAAACTCATTCCCAGAAGAAAATAACATCATAGAGGGACAGATTTCTATATCTACACAGTCAAAAGAGAAAGGAAATTAACAAAACCTTCTAGCTGATGATAGAGTAGAATCTATAAATATTAAATAACAGCATTGAATATCTGCAAGAAGACACTACCCCATACCATCAAGTTTACCCACTCAAAACAAAAATCTAAAGCTTAGTAATGAGAAACAACCAGAAACTGATTTGGAAAACATAAAAGCTGGTGACATAGGCTTAGATCAACACACAAAGCCAGAGTTAACAACATCTGACAAAAGTTTACAGGACACTAAACAAAATCGAATGAATAACATAATGATTGGATTCAGTGAGTCAGATACAAAATCAGAAGGAATACCAGAGGGTGCAATAATAATGGATCAAGATGATTTAAAACAAATACCTTACCAATTTTATAAGCTTTATGAGGAGGTAGATGAAGAAGAGGATGTGTGGGACACAAGTGAGAAAACTGAATACCTGAAACCAGTACAATCAAAATCTCACCAAGACTATGATGATGAGATATTCTTTGGGCACAGAACAAGTTGCACACAATTAGAAGAACTTTATGCAAGATTAGGGGTTGATAATGAAGATGATTGTATAGAGAAGTTGAATTACATGGCTTGTACAGATACAGATTTTGAATGGGGAGGAGAATATCAAGGAACATATTAAGAACTGGAGGAGGAGAGATAGACAATTTCACATCTATTCTCTAACTTCAAAAATATGACAAATACCATTCATACAGTAAGAGTGAAACCAAGACTAGTTGAAGTTCCATAGGGTAACATACAACACAAGACCTTATGAGAATCAAGACTAGTCTTAGATAGAAAAGAAGATATTCCAGCAAAAGAACAACTAAGTAATTCAATAAGAACACTCCTAAGCTTGTAGCAGAAAACTCCAGCTTCATAACTATGACAGACAAACACCTAGGATGTTATGGAAGCATAGATTTACATTGGATGAATTTGTATTCAAAGACTTTAACATCAAGTTATAGATGAGAACTAAAACAGTGTATCCATATCTCTCAACCTTCAACCTAAACAATCTCTTCTGGGGGAAGGAAGAGAAGGAGGGTATACCATGAAGATATTACCTCAGAGTTTCAGATACTTCACAAGAAACAACAATATGATCATGTCATCATTGAAGATACATACAAATGACATCTGATAAGAAAAAGAAAAGCCCTAGTCATGAGCAGCAACATGAATAGCCCTAAAGAACAATCAATAACAGTCCTTGTGAATGGATGCATATGTATGGAAAACAAAGGAAAGTACCCAAGACTACTTATCAATAGGTTGTACAGAAAAGAGAGCATTGCACTTGTTAAAATGATAGCTTGTGAATGGAAACTATGAAAGGAAAGCACTGCAAAATCCAGTAAAACAGACTAATAGAAAATATGCATTTAAAAGATTAGCAACCAAAGAAAATCTCTATAAACACTATACAAACTCTCTGCCTACAATAGCAACAGCAAAAGAAATGAAATGAACTTTAAATGAAAACATAACTCCATGACCAAATGAAATGCATTATATCCAAATTCTATCTCCAAGTAAACATATAATGAATCTTTGTGCAGAATTCAAACATCAAACAGATAACTTCAAATTCATATTCTTAACAAAATTCTAAGAACTTAGATTATTATGCTTACACACACATGAAGATGAACATGAGTAAAGCTTACTTCCATGCATGAAGATATACATATGCAAAGGTTACTTCCATACATGAAGATATACATATGCAAAGCTTACTTCCATACATGAAGATGAACACAAGCAAAGCTTACTTTCACTCATGAAGTTAAACACATGTAATGCTTACTTCCACACATGAAGAATAATTAATGAATTCTGACAAGAATAAGAATAGCTTATTTCCATTCACAAGGAAATTTTCAATCCTACATATATATGCACATGTAAGAACCTTACACACATGCATGTTCCTGATTGTTCCAGTATGTTCCTGATTGTTCCAGTTGTTTCTGACTTGAAGAACATAGGACTACAATCAAGAATGACAGCAGACAAGAGTGGTATGCAGGGCAGATGATGAAGACACAGAGTTTCTACAATCAACATCAAAGGACATGGAAGGAATTTGAAAGTTTGGACTTGTGATCATGAGGTTATGTAAGAATGCATCATACATGTTAACATCACATATATGCATATACATGCTACATAGAAATATGATGTAGAAGATATTCCATGGAATGGGTAAGTATACAACATAGTTGCAAAAACCAAAAAGCACACTGATATAAATGTCTGTGGAAAAGTCAAAGAGACAAAGATATTTCTTTGAGTTTGTACAGAAATCTAGAACAATGTATATGGATGTACATATGTAAATCTGTATAGGTACAACTTATGTACACACGTAGATACTGATGTACTAACAAGCTAATTATATTAGAATAATTTATTAATGTTCTGATGACTAACTAATGGGACAGCTTAGAGAATTTATTCAAAGTCTTAGGGAATAAAACTACTTGAGTATATAAGTTATATTGCATTATGATTTTAGGTTTGCAATTGTTAGTAATAGAAAAAATTTACTTAGTGAATTATAGACATTAGGAGATAAGAGTTATATATTCAAAATGCTATTGTAATTGTAATTGTTAAAATTGTTACATGAGTTATGATGTCAAAACTATGTTCATATACAATCCCTATTAACTAAACCTCTTTCCTATACCCAAACTTAGCATAGAACTAGATAGACAGAATAGCTAAGTTTAGGATTTGTTATTTTGGGAGGGTAAAGGAATATTGAAGATAGTACAAGGTTAAGAATTAGTTAGCAGGTTGGAGGAGATAAGACTGAAGAGAGACTCTAAATGAACACTATAATGCAAATTCCAACAACAGGGAAATGGGTTCGAGTCAAGAACACATGTGATAACCAGTGGAATCATGCGTTGGCTATGGGAGAGGGAAAGGCGGGGGGGAGGGGGGGGAGGAAAAGAAAATGATCTTTGGTTCCAGTGAATAATGTATGAAAATGACCAAATAAAATAATGTTTAAAAATTAAAAAAAAAGAATTAGTTAGCTAGATATATAACTAAAAGTTAAGTATCATTGAAAATTGCAAGGTACAATTTTTTAGGACAAAAAGGGAGGTATGTGGAGGAAAGAATTTTCAAGGCATGCAGAGGACAGAAGCTGGGGATGGATCAGCTGTCAGTCAAATGAAGATTCCATTTGGAATATGACTGGGAAACAGTTGGAGGAAAGAGCCAATTGCAAAACTGTTTGGAAGTCTTTGGCTGATGGTGGTGACTGAAGCTGATAGGCTTTTGGCTTGCTAGCTGATGTGAAGGAAGAAGCTAGTTTATCTCTGGGACTTGTGATAATCAAATTGGAGGTGACCTGGCTGATTTGAAGGAAGAAGAAGAAAGACATATCTCAGATCTCATATCTCTCTGACTGATTGTGTTTCATGCTAGTGACTGAATTGCCATTTCTCTCAATATCCTCCAATCCAACACTCACTGTAAAGAATAGGGATATCCTACCCCTCTTACCTTATCCTCCATCCTTGTCCTATCTTCCCCAAATAAACCCCTTGGCTTGACAAAGAAGATTAAGAACTATTTCATTAAAACCTCACAGCTCACACTGAGTGACTTGAAGGAGACCGAAGAAGGGGGGAGGGGAGGCTGAAAGGCTTCTGAAGAGGGAGGAAAAGGGAGGAGGTTAGGCAAAAAGGAGATAACTATCTGATCCATTAGTTATCTAGTATCCATCAATATACACACTCAAATATCATCTATTACAGCACAGGGATTGAATTTTGTACAAGAAAGAGTCAGAAAAGTCACATAAACTCAAGCAGGAGTTAGTGAGATATACAGAGAAACAAAATTCAACTCCCTGCAGCAAAATGATTGTAACAGAAAATCAAAGCACAAATTTACTGTTATCAATGAGGTTACTATTAATGGAGAAGTAAATACATTGGAAACATTCACTGATTTTCACAAGATCCCCCAAAACTCAGTTCATTCTTCAAATAGCTATATGGCACAGATATCCTTAGGGGAAAAAAACAACATCTAATCTGAATCCTGAAGCCAAAACTTTCCATCCTGCAATGATTGATTTAAACAATACAAAATTTACTGAAAGTGGAGCTGACATGACATTTGAAAATAGTCATCCTATTCAAAGTAATGGAGGTGAAATGACAGTTAAATTTGAAAAGAAGAATGGAATGGAAGACTTAGGAGCATTGTGGCTATTGCTTTCATCGTGAAGAAAGCCTATGATATAGTATTGGGATGCAAGTTGCATCCCAATTCTGCACATTATAAAAGAGAATTTGCAAGGCAAGTATACAACACAAGGCTGAGGACAGAAGAGCTGTCAATCAAAAGGTAAATGTTCCATTTGGAATGTTCCTGGGAAAAGACTGTTGGAAGCTAACCCCACAATGGAAGAACTCTCTCTTGGCTTTGGAGAGGGGAGAGAAGAAGAAGATTTTGTGTGGCTGAGGGTGGTGGCTGAACTTGAAGAGCTAATTGTGTCTCTGGACTTGAATTAATTAAGCTGAGATTATCTGGCTGTTTGGAAAAGAAGAAAGAAGAAAATAACTATCCCTGCTAGTAACTCCCTGACAGACTTTTTGTCACAGTTGTGATTGAACTGCCACTTTACCAATACCCTTTATACTCTTACCTTGTCCTCCATCTTGTCCTATCTTTCCCAATAAACCTCCTTACTTGAGAAAAGAGAGGAAACAGTATCTTCTCCAAACCTCATAGAAGGGGACTGACTAAGAGGGGGGAGGGGAAAGGAGGCAGGAGGGAGTGGGTGGAAAAACAGGTGGCATTTGAGGGAGGAGGGTAGGCAATATCTTGATCCATTAGTCATCTAGTAGTGATCAATAGGCACCCTCTGGTAGTATTTTTCTGTCCCTCAGTAGTATCTCTTTATCTCTGAAGTATTCCCTCTATCTCCAAGTTTCAATAGGCAACCCCAATATCCATTTATAACAACTGGCACCTTTAAGACTGACAGAACCTCACAATCCTTAGAAAGGTAGAGTAGAAAAGAGTAAAGATGTCTAAACAAGTTATTTGTGGAGTTGTGGTGATGGCTGTCATTGCTTATTTCTGGGTCTACAACATACTGTACAGCAGAATGATCCACATGATCGCTGAATCTATTGATTACATAGGCAACATAACCATGTCTATCTTGCAGATACCTTTTCAAACTGAACTGGTACTCTGGCAGGTTTTGGTTCAAGTATATACACTTGTTATGGCAGCCCTTCAGACTCTAACCCATTTAAAGAAGGTATTTACATTTGTGATTCCCCTGAAGGCAGAAAAGATGCTGGCTATTGATAACAACCTGGAAAGCATGATTAAGACCATGTTTGAGGAATTGATTAAAGAAAAGGGGCTATATCAGGTTATTGGCAAGGACAGGTTGACAGTGTATCTGAAGAAAAGACAACTGAAGACTTCTGGTCAAGATGGCACCTTAGAGAAAGCTAAAGTTCAGATCTCCGGAAACCCTTCCCTACCGAACTCAAACTATATGCTCCTAGGGCACCAAAATTCAAAACGAACAACAGCATAGACCCCGGGAATCCTCCTCCTGGACCTGGATCAAAAGGTACGCCCCCCCAAAAAGCCAGAACCCGAGATCACTTGGACCTAAGGGGTAGGCAGAAGGAAGGTCCCAGGACCCATCCACCCTAACCCAGAGCGCTGAGTCCAAGGCAGCAGAGGGAACCTCAGAGCCTCAGAGCTGGCTATTCTGGAGGCCGCTTCCTGAAAACAACCTGACTCAGATGAGGGGGCACCCAACACAGACAGAAGGGAAACAAAGAGAGACGGGGGGGGCTGTAACCCCCTAGCTGGATCCTTCCATCCGAGTCTCACAGAAGATCCCTGCCTCAAGGCATACTCAGTTCAACCTAGGGAAAGCTAATCCTATCAGTAGCCCTCAGAGCTCCGGGAAGCCGTAGCCCCTCCCCCCTCAGAGTGCTGGCTCTTCTGGCCGGTTAAGGCACAGAAACAAACACCCCGAGGAAAGGGCCAAGCCAGGCTCAGAGTGTGGAAGTAAGGCAATGGAGAAGCATCGGGAGGGAACTGAGGAGGGCAGTAACATGGAAACATCAACAATTCCTGCCTTCCCCAGGAAGACAGAACAACAACTGCATAGAACGGACAATCTGCCTAGCGCTAAAACCTCTGAACACCAGACAGAGATAAGAAAAGCTAGTCCTCCCCACTCAGATAGAGATGGCAAACTCCACAGAAGCACAAAAGCCCCAAAATTCCAAGAAAAACAAGAAAAAGGGGGCAACTTTGGACACATTTTATGGAGCAAAAATACAAAATACAGAGGAGATAGAAGAGGAAACAAGCAAATGCTCTGAAACCTTCCAAAGGAAATGGAAACTCTCCACAAACCCATGAAGAATTTGAATCGAAAAGGATCAAAAAGATGGAAGCATTCTGGGAGGAAAAATGGGAAATAATGCAAAAGAAATTCATGCATCTACAAAACCAGTTTGACCAAAGTGAAAAGGAAAACCAGGGTTTAAAGGTCAGAATTAGGCAACTCGAAGACAACGAGCAAGAATTAATAAAGCAAAGCCAAAAGACCAAGAAATTAGAAGAGAACATAAAATATCTCACTGACAAGGTCATAGACTTGGAAAATAAAGGGAGAAGAGACAATTTAAGAATAATTGGACTACCAGAAAAGCCAGAAATAAACAACAAATTCGACATTGTAATACAAGATATAATCAAAGAAAATTGCCCAAAGATCCTAGAACAAGAGGGCAATATAGGCACTGAAAGAGTTCACAGAACACCCTCTACACTAAATCCCCAAAAGACAACTTCCAGGAATGAAATTGCCAAATTCCAAAGCATTCAAGCAAAAGAAAATATCCTACAAGAAGCCAGAAAAAGACAATTTAGATATAAAGGAATGCCAATCAGGGTCACACAAGACCTTGCAATTTCCACTCTGAATGACCGTAAGGCATGGAACATGATTTTCAGAAAAGCAAGAGAGCTGGGCCTTCAACCAAGAATCAGCTATCCATCAAAACTGACTATATACTTCCAAGGGAAAGTATGGGCATTCAACAAAATAGAAGATTTCCAAGTTTTTGCAAAGAAAAGATCAGAGCTCTGTGGAAAGTTCGATATCAAAAAACAAAGAGCATGGAATACCTGAAAAGGTAAATATGAAGGAAAGGGAAAAGGAGAAAAATGTTATCTTTTTCTTTTATTCAAATTCTTCTATAAGGACTACATTTATATCAATCTATGTATACTAACATGTGGGGAAAATGTAATGTGTAAATAGGGGGTAAAGAAAGACCAACTAGAACAATCTTTCTCACACAAAGATTCACATGGGAAGGGCAGGGAAAGAAAACTCCTATAAGAAGGAGAGGAAGAGAGTTTTTACTTAAACCTTACTCTCAGGGAAATCAACTCTGAGAGGGAAGAACATCAAGATCCATTGGGATCTTGAATTCTATCTTACTCAATAAGGGAAGGGAGAAGGGAAAACCAAGGGGGGGAGGGGAGAGGGAACACAAAAAAGGGAGGGAAGAAGGGGGGGGAGGGAACAAAAAGGGAGGGACTAAAAAGGGAAACATATCAAGGGAGGGGACAAGGGGGACTGATTTAAAGTAAATCACTGGACTAAAAGGTAGAGCTGAAGAAGAAAGGTTAGAATTAAGGAAGGATATCAAAATGCCAGGGAGTCCACAAGTGACAGTCATAATATTGAACATGAATGGGATGAATTCACCCATAAAACGTAGACAAATAGAAGAATGGATTAGAATCCAAAACCCTACCATATGTTGTCTCCAAGAAACACACATGAGGCGGGTAGACACCCACAAGGTCAGAATTAAAGGATGGAGTAAGACCTTCTGGGCTTCAACTGACAGAAAGAAGGCAGGAGTGGCAATCATGATATCTGATAAAGCCAAAGCAAAAACAGACCTGATCAAAAGGGATAGGGAAGGTAGTTATATTTTGTTAAAAGGGACTTTAGATAATGAGGAAATATCACTAATCAACATGTATGCACCAAATAATATAGCACCCAAATTTCTAATGGAGAAACTAGGAGAATTGAAGGAAGAAATAGACAGTAAAACCATATTAGTGGGAGACTTGAACCAACCATTATCAAATTTAGATAAATCAAATCAAAATATAAATAAGAAAGAGGTAAAAGAAGTGAATGAAATCTTAGAAAAATTAGAATTAATAGACATATGGAGAAAAATAAATAGGGATAAAAAGGAATAAACCTTCTTCTTAGCACCACATGGCACATTCACAAAGATTGACCATATATTAGGTCACAGAAACATGGCACACAAATGCAGAAAAGCAGAAATAATAAATGCAACCTTTTCAGATCACAAGGCAATAAAAATAATGATCAGTAATGGTACATGGAAAACCAAATCAAAAACTAATTGGAAATTAAACAATATGATACTCCAAAATCGTTTAGAGAAGAAATCATAGAAACAATTAATAATTTCATCGAGAAAAATGACAATGGCGAGACATCCTTTCAAACCTTTTGGGGTGCAGCCAAAGTGGTAATCAGAGGTAAATGCATATCCCTGAGTGCATATATTAACAAACTAGGGAGAGCAGAGATCAATCAATTGGAAATGCAAATAAAAGAACTCGAAAGCAATCAAATGAAAAACCCCCAGCAGAAAACCAAACTAGAAATCCTAAAAACTAAGGGAGAAATTAAATAAGACAAGAAGCTGGTACTTTGAAAAAACAAACAAAATAGACAATGTACTGGTCAATCTAATTAAAAAAAGGAAGGAAGAAAAGAAAATTAACAGCATCAAAGATGAAAAGGGGGACATCACCTCCGATGAAGAGGAAATTAAGGCAATCATTAAAAATTACTTTGCCCAATTATATGGCAATAAATACACCAATTTAGGTGATATGGATGAATACATACAAAAATACAAACTGCCTAGACTAACAGAAGAAGAAATAGAATTCGTAAATAATCCCATAACAGAAAATGAAATCCAACAAGCCATCAAAGAACTTCCTAAGAAAAAATCCCCAGGGCCTGATGGATTCACCAGTGAATTCTATCAAACATTCAGAGAACAGTTAATCCCAATACTATACAAACTCTTTGACATAATAAGCAAAGAGGGAGTTCTACCAAACTCCTTTAATGACACAAACATGGTACTGATTCTAAAACCAGGCAGGTCAAAAACAGAGAAAGAAAACTATAGACCAATCTCCCTAATGAATATAGATGCAAAAATCTTAAATAGGATACTAGCAAAAAGACTCCAGCAAGTGATCAGAAGGGTCATCCACCATGATCAAGTAGGATTTATACCAGGGATGCAGGGCTGGTTCAATATTAGGAAAACCATCCACATAATTGACCACATCAACAAGCAAACCAACAAGAACCACATGATTATCTCAATAGACACAGAAAAAGCCTTTGTTAAATTCCAACACCCATTCCTATTAAAAACACTAGAATGCATAGGAATAGAAGGGTCATTCCTAAAAATAATAAACAGTATATATCTAAAACCAACAGCTAATATCATCTGCAATGGGGATAAACTAGATGCATTCCCAATAAGATCAGGAGTGAAACAAGGATGCCCATTATCACCTCTACTATTTGGCATTGTACTAGAAACACTAGCAGTAGCAATTAGAGAAGAAAAAGAAATTGAAGGCATCAAAATAGGCAAGGAGGAGACCAAGTTATCACTCTTTGCAGATGACATGATGGTCTACTTAAAGAATCCTAGAGATTCAACCAAAAAACTAATTGAAATAATCAACAACTTTAGCAAAGTTGCAGGATACAAGATAAACCCACTTAAATCGTCAGCATTTCTATATATCTCCAACACAGCTCAGCAGCAAAACTAGAAAGAGAAATCCCATTCAAAATCACCTTAGACAAAATAAAATACCTAGGAATCTATCTCCCGAAACAAACACAGGAACTATATGAACACAACTACAAAACACTCTCCACACAACTAAAACTAGACTTGAACAAATGGAAAAACATTAACTACTCATGGATAGGATGAGCCAATATAATAAAAATGACCATCCTACCCAAACTTATTTATCTATTTAGTGCCATACCCATTGAAGTCCCAAAAATTTTCTTTACTGATTTAGAAAAAACCATAACAAAGTTCATATGGAAGAACAAAAGATCAAGGATATCCAGGGAAATAATGAAAAAAAAACACACAAATGATGGGGACCTTGCAGTCCCAGACCTTAAACTATATTACAAAGCAGCAGTCATCAAAACAATTTGGTACTGGCTAAGAGACAGAAAGGAGGATCAGTGGAATAGACTGGGGGCAAGCGACCTCAGCAAGACAGTATACGATACACCCAAAGATCCCAGCTTTTGGGACAAAAATCCACTATTTGATAAAAACTCCTGGGAAAACTGGAAGACAGTGTGGGAGAGATTAGGAATTGATCAACACCTCACAGCCTACACCAAGATAAATTCAAAATGGGTGAATGACTTAAACATAAAGAAGGAAACCATAAGTAATTTGCGTAAACACAGAATAGTATACATGTCAGACCTTTGGGAGGGGAAAGACTTTAAAACCAAGCAAAACATAGAAAGAATCACAAAATGTAAAATAAATAATTTTGACTACATCAAATTAAAAAGCTTTTGTACAAACACAACCAATGTAACTAAAATCAGAAGGGAAACAACAAATTGGGAAAAAATCTTCATAGAAATCTCTGACAAAGGTTTAATTACTCAAATTTATAAAGAGCTAAATCAATTGTACAAAAAACCAAGCTATTCTCCAATTGATAAATGGGCAAGGGACATGGATAGGCAGTTTTCAGATAAAGAAATCAAAACTATTAATAAACACATGAAGAAGTGTTCTAAATCTCTTATAATCAGAGAGATGCAAATCAAAACAATCTGAGGTATCACCTCACATCTAGCAGATTGGCTAACATGATAGCAAAGGAAAGTAATGAATGCTGGAGGGGATGTGGCAAAGTAGGGACATTAATCCATTGCTGGTGGAGTTGTGAACTGATCCAACCATTCTGGAGGGCAATTTGGAACTATGCCCAAAGGACGATAAAAGAATGTCTGCCCTTTGATCCAGCCATAGCACTGCTGGGTTTGTACCCCAAAGAAATAATAGGGAAAAAGACTTGTACAAGAATATTCATAGCTGTGCTCTTTGTAGTGGCCAAAAATTGGAAAACGAGGGGATGCCCATCAATTGGGGAATGGCTGAGCAAATTGTGGTATATGTTGGTGATGGAATACTATTGTGATAAAAGGAATAATAAAGTGGAGGAGTTCCATGGAGACTGGAACAACCTCCAGGAAGTGATGCAGAGCGAGAGGAGCAGAACCAGGAGAACATTGTACACAGAGACTAATACACTGTGGTATAATCGAATGTAATGGACTTCTCCATTAGTGGCGGTGTAATGTCCCTGAACAATTTGCAGGGATCTAGGAGAAAAAAACACCATTCATAAGCAGAGGATAAACTGTGGGAGTAGAAACACCGAGGAAAAGCAACTGCCTGAATACAGCGGTTGAGGGGACATGACAGAGGAGAGACTCTAAATGAACACTCTAATGCAAATATTAACAACATGGCAATGGGTTCAAATCAAGAACACATGTGATACTCAGTGGAATCACGCATCGGCTATGGGGGCTGGAGGGAGGAAAAGAAAATGATCTTTGTCTTTAATGAATAATGCTTGGAAATGATCAAATAAAATATTATAAAATTTAAAAAAAATCTAATTTAAATCCTATCTTCTACAGGCAGTATTTCCTGATTCCCTTAGCTGCTAGAACCTTCCTTTCTGAGATTAATTTCCATTTACTATCTATCTATCTATCTATCTATCTATCTATCTATCTATCTATCTATGTCTGTCTGTCTATCTGTCCACAAACACATAAGTGTATATGTGCACCCAATTGTTTACATGTTACCTCCCCCACTAGAATGGAAGGTCTTCATGAGCAGGAATGATTTATATGGTTTGGGGAACAAGGGGTGACCTTTTTCATATTCCCAGTGCTTAGCACAGTATATAGCATATAGGAAGTATTTAATAAATAAATGTTTGTTGACTGTTAAAAAAAAGAAAAGAAAAGACAACTAAAGTCACTGATAAGGGTCATGAAGGTGACAAGTACACTGTGTCTGCTAGTGAACTAGAGAAAATCTGTTCATTAAAAGAGGTCACCAAGCTATCCAGTACAACTGGTGTGCTACAGTCCAAAGTCCATAAGCAAATCACCTCACAGGAACTTGAATCTCTAAAAAGACATTTCCCCAAATACATAGAACAGTCATTCAAATCTCAAAACAAACTGAAACATGCTTTTAGGATTTTTGATCCTGATTTTGAGGATGTTGAGTTCCTACTGTCAGAACTGTTCAGCCCCCATGAACAAAGACAATTCTTAGAGAAGACAAGATCTGATAGTAGCCTGACTAGCTGTCCCACTGTGGAGCAAAGGGTAGATATGGACTTTGCTAACCCTACTAGCATGTCCTACCTAAGGAAATACAGGGAGGACTTACTTCAGGTTATAAAACAATGCTGCTCAAAACCAAATGCATGGACTAGGATTGATAAGATTGTACAGAATAAAGGGGAACATCCTGCCACATACATTGACCATTTATCACAGATGGCTGAATCAATCTTAGGTCTAGAAACAAATAGTGAAGAATATTCAAGCCATGTCTGTAGGCAATTTTTAAGGGGATGCACGCCTAATTTAAAAAATTTCTTCAAGCACTATTTCCCTAAGTATGACTCAGTTGGCCTGATAGAACTGTATGACACAGCAAGTTACTTGTTTGATAATCAGTCAGAACAAAACTAATAAGTCCAAGACCTAAAAGAAAAATTAGAAATGACAGAGAAAAATATTAAAGATGAGGAGATAGAAGAAATCAAGAGACTAAACACGGTTAAGACTTTCACAAAATCTAGTTACATAAGACCTAGTTACAAACCTAAACCTGTGCAGAGAGAAACTAGGGAATATTTCTTTTGCCACAAGAAAGGTCACCTGATTAAAAATTGTTTTTTAAAGAAGAAATATGAAGTCAGTAACAGCAAGAACACACAAAATTCACAAACTAGGTACAAAAAGTCCTCTTGCTGTTCTCATTGCATGTTAAAATCTTCAAAGCATGCTCCTGATTTGCAAGAGATGCAACAGGCCATAAGAACTGGAGCCAAACCTAAAAACTCAGATATGGTTAGGAAAGAGTTATGAAGCCAGGCCTTTAAAGTATATAGTGTGACAACTGGAGATAGAAGAAATAGTGAGAATGAGGCTGAAGTTGAAAATAGTAGAAAAAGAAGGGAAATGGTGTAAAATTTGTGCAAGAAAGTGAATCTGTGAATGATAGCTATTGCAATAAAGCAAGAGAAAGACTGAGACAAATTAAATAAATTGATGCAGAAATAAAGGATATAACATCTCAAATAGTAAATGAGATAAGAGACTTAGAGAAGAGCTGTACAGTAACCACACAGGAAAAAAGTTTAAATGAAATAAAATCATTGTTAGAGAACTTTCTTCAGTGTAGAGTGAGCAATGGGATTGAATTGTGCAAAAGAGAAAGAAAAAGTTACTAGAACTCAAGCAAGAGTTTGTGACAGATACATAGACACATAATTTCAATTCCCTACAGGTTACTGTTGCTAGAAATATAAAGGCTTGGAAACCATTCACAGATTTGTATCAGGAAATCCCACCAAACTCAGTTAATTCATCCAATAGCTACATGGCAAAGGTACCCTTAGAAAAAAACATCTAATTTGAATCCAGAAGCTGAAACCTTCCATCCAGCAATAAGTGATTTAGATAAGACAAAATTAACTGAAAATGGATCTGAAATTACTTTTGAAAACAACAATCCTATTCAAAATAATGGAGGTGATATAACAGTTAAATTTGAATATGGGGATGGAATGGGAGTCTTAGTAGCAACCAAGGATTCAGTTGAAGCCAACATTCTAAGTAGCAGAGGGGAATCTGACCAAGTAGACTTATGTAAAATAAACAGCTATGATTTAGATTCATGTTCCAATGTGGTAGAGAATATAATCTCAAATGAAGACTTCATAGGTAATGAATTAAATCTAAAAGAATTAACTGATCAAAAAATACAACTGGCTGAGGGTAGCAAAGGAATGAACACTGATTCAGTGGTTATGAACACCTTAGTTACAAAGCCAAAAACATGTATGTACTGTGGGACAAAATGAAAGCACACATGCGACTGATGATGCAGGGGGCAATGCAGATATACTAAACTTATTCCCAGAACAAGATAATAACATAGAGGGAATAATTCCTATTTCTACACAGTCAAAAGACAGGGTAAATGAACATAAACCTCAGACTGGTGATAGAGTAGTACCTATGATTACTAACTATGCTGAATATCTGCAAGAATAAACTATTCCTATACTATCAAGTTTATCAATTCAAAATGTAATTCTATAGCTTAGTAGTGACAAGCAAACAGAAACTGATTTGAGAAACACAAAAGCTGGTGATATAAGCTTAGATCAAAACACAAAGCCTGAGTTACGAACATCTGACAAAAGTTTACAGGACACTGAACAAAATCCATATAACATAGTGATTGGATTCAGTGATTCTGATACAGATACTGAATCATAAGGAATACCAGAAGGTGTAATAATAGTGAATGAATATGATTTAGAACAAATGCCTTATCAGTTTTATAAGCTTTATGAAGAGGTAGACGAAGAAGGGGATGTGTGGGGCACAAGTGAGAAAACTGAATACCTGAAACCAGTACAATCAAAATCTCACCAAGACTATGATGATGAGATATTCTTTGGGCACAGAACAAGTTGCATACCATTATAACTTTATGCAAGATTAGGGGGTTGATAATGAAGATGACTTTATAGAGAAGTTGAATTACATGGCTTGTACAGATACAGATTTTGAATGGGAAGGTGGATATCAAGGAACATATTGCGATATGGAGGAGGAGAGATAGATACACAATTTCATTTCTATTCTCTAACTTCAAAAACATTACAAGTACCATTCATGCTGTAACAGTGAAACCAAGATTTGTTGGCGTTCCATAGGGTAACATACTACACAAAAAACCTTAGGAGAATGCAGACTAGTCTTAGGTAGCATAGAAAATAAATATTCCAGCAAAAGAAGAACAAGTAATTCAACAATGAGAACAGTCCTAAACTTGTAGCATAAAACTTCAACTTCATGACTAGGACAGACAAACATCTAAAATGCTATACAGTCAGCCTCTTTGGCATGGTAGGACAGTAAAATCACCTTACTTGTCCATGTTAAGAGAGGAATGTATTCTTCATGAATACTTAAAACAGATACAACATAGAATTGAAGAAATAAGGAAACTAGGTTTGCTTGTGCAAAGAATACCACTAGATTTTTCATTGCATAAGATAAAACCAGGTGATAAGGTATATGTCAAGAACTTCAATAGAGAATCTCCTACAGAACCAAGATGGATCGACCAGCTATGGTTGTAATAACAACCCCAACTTCTATAAAGGCTGATCAAAGAGATCCATGGTTCCGTGCTTCACATGTAAAATTGCATCGCACCCATAATATTGAGTATCCCTAGGAAAATAATCAATAAACAATAACAGTCCCTACTGAAAACAAAGGAAAGCACATGAGAGTACTTGCCACCAGAATACAGACAAGAGAGCATTGCACATGTTAAAATGACAGGAAAGCACCCCTGAAGCACATACAGCCAGTAACACAGACAAAAGGAAAACATGCATTTGAAAGTTTAGTAACCATAAAAAAAGCCTCTCTATATACATATTATATATGAAGTCTCTGCCGGCCACAGTAACAGAACAGAAAAAAAACCAACAATGTTATTTCAAATGAATACATGATTCTTTAAATTTTATCTTCAAGAAATAATTACAGTAACCATACAATAAGCCTCCTTGTGAAACAGTCAAATAGTGAAAAGATTAGAAAAAACTTCAAATCAATATTCATACAAATAATCCTAAGAATTTATGCTTACTTACACCCACCCATGAAGATATACATATACAAATCTTACTCTCATGAATGAAGATATACACATGTAATGCTTACTTGCACACATGAAGAATTACTACTGAATTCTGATAAGCATTCATGAAGATCTCAGCTTACTTCCATGCAAATGTAAATTCCAATCTTACATGCATGCATAAGTAAAAACCTTATATGCATGCATGTTCCCAATTGTACCAGCATTTCATGATTGTTCCAGTTGTTACATAATGGAAGAACACAAGTCTTCAATCAAAAGTGTAACTGGCATGCTGACCAGACGAAGTACCAGAGATAAAGACAGGTTTATACAATCAACATTAAAGGACATGGAAGGATTTTGAAATTTTGGAACTTTTGCATCATACATGCATCATACATGTTAACACCACATATATGCATGCACATCCTACATAGAAAAGGAAGATATTTCATGGTATGGTTAAGTATGCCACGTACGGCATAGCTGCATAACAAGTGACACACTGATAAAAAATTTCTGTGGAATATTCAAACAGATATATTTTCTATCCACATGAGTTTGCACAGAAATCTAGAATGGATGTACATATGTAAATCTATATAAACAACACATGTAAATTCTAATTTACTAACACACTAACTTTATTATAATAATTTATTAATATTCTAATTACCAATAATAGTGACAGCTTAGTGAATTTGTTCAAGTCTTAGGAAAGTAGAGACAGACATAGACCTACTTAACTATAGAAGTTAGATTGCATCATAATTGTAGGTTAGCATTTGTTAGTGATAGAAAATTTTCTTAGTTGAATTTATAGACATTAGGAAATAGGACAGTTCCATGTTCAAAATGTTATGAAAATTGTTGGAATGATTTGAAAATTGATACATGATTTGTCATTATGTAAAAACAATATTCATGTAAATCCCTATTACTTAAACCATTTTCCTATACCCATTCTTAGTGTAGATCTAGGTAGACAGAAAAGCTAAGATAAGTTAGGATTTTTGTTATTTTGGGAAGGTCAAAGTATATTTAAGATAGTACAGAGTTTAGAATATATAGAGTCACATATAAGGTAAGTATCATTAATTTTGCTGGTTGCAAAATTTTTTTAAAAAGGGAGGAATTGTAAAAGAGAGAATTTGCAAGGAAAGCATGCAACACAAGGCTGAGGACAGAAGAGCTGTCAATCAAAAGGTATGTTGGAATGTTCCTGGGAAAAGACAGTTGGAAGCTAACCCCACAATGGAAGAACTCTCTCTTGGCTTTGGAGAGGGGAGAGAAGAAGAAGATTTTGTGTGGCTGAGGGTGGTGGCTGAACTTGAAGAGCTAATTGTGTCTCTGGACTTGAATTAATTAAGCTGAAATTATCTGGCTGTTTGGAAAAGAAGAAAGAAGAAAATAACTGTCCCTGCTAATGACTCCCTGACAGACTTGGTGTCACAGTTGTGACTGAACTGCCACTTTACCAATACCCTCCTAACTCTTTGTATAGATTAGGGAATACATCCCTCTTACCTTGTCCTCCATCTTATCCTATCTTTCCCAATAAACCTCCTTACTTGAGAAAAGAGAGGAAAGAGTTATCTTCTCCAAACCTCATAGAAGGGAACTGACTAAGAGGGGGGAGGGGAAAGGAGGCAGGAGGGAGTGGGTGGAAAAACAGGTGGCATTTGAGGGAGGAGGGTAGGCAATATCTTGATCCATAAGCCATCTAATATAGATCTATTAGCCATCTAGTAGTGACCCATAGACATCCTCTGGTAGTAACTCTGGTAGTATCTCTCTATCTCCAAGTATCTCCTTTATTGCAAATAGAAATATCTCCTGAGTATCTTTTTAGTACAACATCAAATAGAAAAACTGCTAAGATCACAAAATAGGTATTCTTTTACAGATGCAAGAATATCCTAGTATGAAATCATTTTTGCTAGGGATGATGACATCACTGTTCAAAGATGTGCACCATTAAATGCAGCTACACTGATTCCAGATTTGCCACTAGGTGGAGAGCAATTGCATGACTGCAACCAAGTTGTGGAAATGATGCATAAACCTAACAAAGATCTTAAAGACACACGTCATAGTGATCCCAACATGGAGTTATACACAGATGGATCCTTGTACATTGATGAAGGACATAGGGTCACAGGAGCTGCTGTAGTTGACAATGACAAAATGTTTTGGTATGCATCATTACCAAGTCATGTTAGCACTCAAGGAGCCAAGTTACAGGCTCTGCTCATAGCTCTGGAGTTATCAAAAGGCAAAAGAATGAACATTTTCATAGACTCATATTATACTTTTGCAACAATTCATTCTGCATTGATTTGGAAAAACAGAGGATAAAGACATCAGCTGGGAAACCAATTGCATATGGCAAATTAATAGATTGTCTTATAAAAGCTGTAGAACTTCCAAAGGAGGTGGCCATAATTCAGTGCAATGTACATACTCATGGAAAGGACAGAATATCCTTGGGGAATGAAAGAGCAGACATTACAGCAAAATACGCTGCAAAGTTCGGTCCCCACTGTTTGCTGAATTTCTCTTTGGTTGCTAAGCATAATTTCACTGAGGCTTACAATGGAGATGAGATTCAGTCATGGAAAGAGCAACTTGGTGCTAAATTAATCAAAGGCATCTGGATTGCTTGAGGGGGCAAACCAATTCTTCCTAGAAAATTATATCAATATCTATGCACCATAATTCATGCAAAAGGACATTATGGGGTACAGGGTATTCTGGATACAGTTGTGATGAAGAATGAACGGTTTGCAAAAAATTGAGAGGTGAAAACATCAGAGTGAGTGATTGACAGGAGCATGTGACTAAGAGTCACATGGGAGCCTAAGGCTAGAGATCTGGGATAAGAGTCTATGCCCCAAGGGTCAGACATCTTGCCTCCTGAAGGACCTTGGAAAAACAGGTATTCTAACTACTCCTAACACCAGCTAAAGAGGAAAATCTTTGAATCTAGCTGCTGGCAGTTTGAGGAAAAGAAGATTGAAGGCATACATCACTTCTGGACCTGTTTGGAAAGTAATCTACTGAAGATTCTGGCCTTTTTACTGGACTCCTTGTATGAGATTTGACTATGGGGAAAATTGCTGTTTAGTTTAGAAAAATAGTTTAGATAGTTTATAGATATTAGATTTTAATATAACTAGTATAATTTTCTCCTAAAATCCCTATTCCTTCCTCTCCTTCCCAACCAATAAATCTGAATTATTTATATGTTCCCTTGTGTTCATTCCTCACCAAAATTCCCAACATAACAGTTTTGGCAGAGCCAGCTAGGTCTGTATGTTAATGAGATAAAAGGTAGGGGGAAAAGGCAAGGTTTATTTGTATGTTTGTATTTCTCAAATAGTCATAAAAAAAAAGCAGTTTGAGCCAACATTCTAATCTATCTTTAGGTGGCTAGGAGTTTAGGGGGTAAGTCACATAGAATTCTAAGGGATTGGTTTGCTCAAGGGGGTTAGTGAGGCTGCACCACAGACCCCCAGCAGCCATCTTGGAGTAGTCATCTTGGGAAAACTGATTTTTTTTATTTGAAATTTATTTCTTGTTTATTTCTTTGTTGTATGTATAAATTACATTGTGATGATATTTTGTATAATATAACTATGGAAGTTGACATGTCAGCAGATATGTTTAGTAATGTGATAATGATGTTATTTCAATATGTTATGTATATTTCCTATATTGTGTTAGTATTCTTTCCTAGCTACTATCGCTATATTTTTGAAATGGATTGTATGAAACCACTAATGGATCTGAAACTATGTGATGCTATGGTATATGTACCCCTTGCTGTTATCTGTGGGTGTATTGTGTACAAGTCTTGTGCCTCTGTGTGCCTTTGTGTATATCGCCTGAAAGATCTAGAAGCTTGGTTTAGAAGGGATTATGGCTTAAAACTCATGGTTATACATATGAAACATCAAATGGATACACTGGAGCAATTTATAAACAACATTAATATGAACCAAGGCTGTGTAAGTGAAAAAAAACAAATTAAACAATAAAGGAAAAAATTAAATAGGCTAGAACAGGAAGAAGCAGCAGGAATAGTAAATTTATGTCACCTAAGAGATATGCCAGTGGTTGAGCAAAATAAGATACAAAAGGTTAAGATGCACAAGAGATTTTCCCCAGAGGACCTTGAATCCATCAAAAAGAGAACCCCAAATTTTAATGATGATTCAAATAAAGTGATTAAAGAAATGTGCAGGGCAATTGATTTATATGATCCTGATTTCAATAATTTTGCCCTATTAATGAAAGAGATCTTGACAAAGAGAGAGAGGAATAAGTTTATAGAAGAAACAAGAACAGATCCTCTATTACAATCTTGGCTAGAGGACTTAAAGCTGAATATGGCAGATGATGAGGGTTTATGATATGTTAATTGAAGCAAGAGATGCAATCCTAGAGGGTATGGGGAGATATACTAAAAGGCCCAATGCATGGGCAAAATTTGAGGCTATAAAGCAGAAGACCTCTGAAGCTCCTACGGTTTTCCTGGAAAGGATAACTGAGGCAGCTGAAATTCTATTAGGGATGGATGCACTGGAATAAAACACTATTGTACACATCAAATGGGTCTTTGTAAATAATGAAGCCCCAAAAATCAGACAATTTTTTAAATCAAATTACTCTGATTGGGAAGAACTAGATCTCAAAAATTAAGGAGAAAAGCTATGTATTTGACAAATGACCCAGAGGAGAAATTTGATGAAAGGGATTCCATTGTTGAGGACTCGAAAAGGAAATTAAAGGAACCTGAAATGAAAACTAAAGACAGTGAAATTAAAGAAATAAAGGCTGTGGCTGCTTTGAGATCTGTACAGCCAAGGTATAATAATAACTATAAGCCTAATGAGAGGAGATCAGGTCCTAGGCACTGTTTTCTTTGGGATAAGATTGGACATCTGTACCAGGACTGCAGATTCAGAAATCAAGTTAGAAGACAACTAAATAGGAATAATGGGTTTAATAGGCAATACAATAACTGGAGTAATAATAACAACAACAACAACAACAACAAATGGAACAAGAATAATAATAATCAAAGTAGATATGCAAATCAATGCTAGAATGCCTATTGCCAAGGGCAACAAGTACCGGATCTCAGTACTATGCAGTCTTGGGCAAATTCTGGAGCTAGACCTAAATACAGCCAAGTAGTAAAAGGTGACCAGAGTAAAAATTCTAGTGCCTTATGAAGGTTTCCCCTAAGACTGTGACAGAGACTGGCACTAAAGAAAAAGTGCCAGGTTGAAGAGTGTGTGAAATTGACAACCTCAACAGGGGAGGGGCCCCAAGGGATTGGTATTTGGAGGAGGAGAGAACTCTGGCTGGTTGAGGAGTTGGGCACTCTCAGTCTTGAGAAGTTGAAGGGAGGGGGTAAAAAAAAGATTTTCTACTGAGGGTTACCCACTTTTCTTGCTAGTGACTGGAAATCTTTCCCCCCAACATTTCCCAAATGAACAGACTTTCTGAAAAGAAACCTGAGCAGACTTTACCTCAGCTCCTATTGCCCAGGGATGAATCAACCTGACTTTCTCTCAGGGGGCTCAGGCTGCCAAGGCCTGAGCTCCCCCCAAACTTGAGGAGGGAAGGGAAAGAGTTTAGATAGAGCCAGGGACCCCCTTTCCCCACTTTCCTTTTCCCATTCTTCCCTGCCTATTATTCCTTTTGTATTACCTGATTGAGTTGACATTAAAAGTTATCTTTTCCCCAAGCTGTGTGAGTGAACAGATCAAGGAGAGACCCTTTGGTCTTGAGTAGTGGAGGGGGGGACAGGAGGGACAAGATCTAATTGGGGGGAGCAGCTTTGACTAAGGAGAAAAGGCAAAAGGGGGAAAATCTTTAAACCTCCTCTCCTCTCTCTGGGCCAACCCTAAACATCAGCTGCTCCTCTGAACCCTGCTTTGTGAAGGGAGGTTCTCCTCTATTTTCCCTCACTCAATACTAAAAGTCTTAACCCCTCCGTTACCACTTTCCTCTCCCTTGATAATACAGGACATATGAAAATGAATCAAGAAATGAGTGTGTTATAAAAGAAAATGAGTTGAGGATAAATGAAATTGGGAGTAATGATAATAAAATACATGGTGATACAAATGAATTAATTGAATCAAAGGAGGATATAATTGGTGTAAATAATTGTATGAATAATATTGTAATATAAACTTAATAGAAAATACTAATGAGTGTAGAATAAGAGAAATTAATGAATATAAACTAAATAATAATGAAATTATAAATGAGATCAATGATACTAAGATGGGGAATTTAAGGACCAATGAGAGTAATATAAAAGCTGATGATACAAAATCCTGAGAAAGTCATGTAATTCAAGCATATGTAGACATGGATGGACAGGAAATGACTGAGCTTTGTACTGATGTGACTGTGCTTGCACCAATTCTTGAAACTTTCCAACCTCCAAATAGTACTGAATCCTATGTTTCTGTTACTATAAGGGATCAGATATATGATCTTTTGGTGGATACTGGAGCCAATAAATCAGTTTTGCAAAGTCTTTCTAAAGATTTTAAAGCTGTTGGTATTATGGAAGTGATTGGAACTACTGGAAAACCAGAGAGAGTAGCAAAACTACAACCTAAAATGATAAATCTAGGTCCTTTATCTGTGGAACATGCATTTCTTGTATGCCTAAATGTCCAATGTACCTTCTCAGGAGGGACTTTTTTTGTAAATTACGAGCAACTATTCAATGTACTAACACTGGGGATATATCATTACAACTCCCAGAAGAATCTCTGAAAGCTTTTCCATTGCTGTTCTTAGATTAAGTCAGTACAGAGAATGAGTTGGATTCCATCTATCCTGTTTCTGAGGATATACCAGAAGACTTATGGTCTAAGTCTTCCACAGATATAGAGCTATTGAAATCAGCTACTCCAGTAATGGTGAGAACCAAGGAAGGACCAGTTCCTTGTGTTCCTCAATACCCTTTGAGTAAAGAAGCTATAGACAGAATAAGACCTATTACTGAGTCCCTAATTCAACAAGGGATCATAATACCATGTTTCTAAGAATACAATACTCCCATACTTCCAATAAAAAAAAAAAGCTGGATCAAGATGGCAGCATTGTCTATAGATTCATACAGGATTTGAGAGCTGTAAATTATCATGTAATAAAGACTCATCCTATAGTACAAAGCCCAGCTGCTATAATCTCATCCATTCCAAATCAAGCAAGATATTTCACCCAGGTAGATTAACATTCAGCGTTTTTCTCAATATCAATTCATGAGGATTCTCAAAAGATCTTTGCTTTCACATGGGAGACTAGCCAGTGGACCTGGACTCATCTTCCACAAGATTTCTGTGATAGCGCAAGTCAATTCTCTCAAATTTTGACCATATACCTTAAAACAATAACATTCAAGGAAAGTAAAATAGTGCATTTTGTAGATGATATCCTTCTAGCATCTCCATTTGCTAAAGTGTTTTTAAGAGATAGCAAGATTCTTTTGATTGAATTACATAAACAGGGATACAAAATCTCTAAAGCAAAACTTCAGTGCTTTTTGCCATGTATTTAATATCTTGGCTTTGTGTTGTCAGAGGGTTCCAGAAGTATCACTAAGAAAAGAATAGCTAATATCCAGAAACTGAATGCACCTAAGACCAAGAAGCAACTCAGAGCTATTCTTGGGACAATTGGTTTCTGTAGGCAATGGATACCTGGGTATAGTGAAATTACTAAATGTTTAACAGATCTAACTAGGAATATAGAACAAGAACCTCTAAAACTCAAACCTGAACATCTGCAAGCCTTAAGTAAGCTTAAAGAAGTGATTTTATTTGTACCAGCTCTTGGAATCCCAGACTATACTAAACCTTTTCAATTATTTGTGAATGAGACCAAAGGAATCTCATCTGGTGTACTGACATAGACTTTAGGACAAAGTTATCGTCCAATTGGATACTATAGTTGTCCGCTAGATTCAATTGCTGCAGGTAGAGTTCTTTAAGGGGTGTTAGTTCAAAAGTCATAAGAATTAGTTTTGGGATGGCCATTGACAGTATTCACATCAAACAGAAGCACTAATGAGGAAGTTTCGGACTTAAGCATATTCAGACCAAAGAATATCTGTTTGAAATTGTACTTCTAGGTAGTAAAAACATTCAATTGAGGAAGTGTAGGATATTAAATCCAGCTACACTTCTTCCTGATTTGCCAAAGAATGGTAAACCATTACATGAATGTGTAGAAGTAGTAGATCTAGTCGATATGCCAAGGATGGATTTAAAAGACACTCCAATCAAAAATCCAGATTTGGTTTTATTCACAGATGGTTCTTCATATTTGTGTAATGGAATTAGATGAACAGGTGCTGCAGTTGTCACAGAATTTGAGACACTGTGGTATGGATTATTTCCTAGTAATCTCAGTGCTCAAGGAGCAGAGTTGGTCACATTAAAGCAAGCATGTCTTCTGGCTGATGGTAAAAGTGCAAGCATGTACACAGACTCACATTATGCATTTTCAGTGTGTCATGCTACAGGAAAGATGTGGAAACAATGAAGTTTTATTAATGCATTGGGAAAACCAATTGCTCATGCGGAAATAATAAATGAGTTGTTGGATGCTATCCAGAAGCCTAAACAGCTAGCAGTAATCCACTGGAGGAGTCATACTAATAGAAGAGATTCAGTTGCTAAAGGAAATCATAGAGCTGACATAATGGCAAAATTTGCTACCAGAAATGCCCCAGTGTATTTCATGAACTTATCAACTATAGAATCTGATGATCTAGAAAATGTTTATGTAGATTCAGAAATACTAAAATGGAAGGAGAAGTTTGGAGCAAGAAAAGAACATGGTATATGGTTAACAGATACAGGAAAGTCACCATTACCAAAAGACCTGTATACCTATTTGTGTCAAGCCATTCATACAAAAGGTCATTTTGGTACTCAAGCTATAATCGACACCGTAAAAAGGCAATGGGTTGCTCCTGGAATAAGTACTGTAGCAAATAAGATCTGCTCAAGCTGTTCTGTTTGCCAAAAATTCAATAAGGAACATTCAGACAGAAAGGATTAGGTGGTAGACCTTTAGCATATTGTCCATTTGAGAGTCTGCAGATTGATTATATCAGCATGCCAAAAGATGGAAGATACAAGTTTTGCTTGGTAATTGTTGATAGATTAACTAAATGGCCTGAAGCTTTTCCATCAAATACAAATACAGCTAGCTTTGTGGTGAAAGTGATGATTAAAGAAATTTACCTAGATTTGGAGTACCACTAACAATAGACTGATAAAGGATTGCATTTCACTCAAGGCATCCTCAAAAGAGTCTATGAGAATCCAAGAATAAAACCAAAATATCATATGCTTTCTCATCCACAAAGTTCAGGGTAAGTGGAGTGCATAAATAAGGAAATAAAGACTATGGTGGGGAAGCTCTGTGCTGAAACTCATCTCAAATGGCCAGAGATTCTTCCCATAGCTTTGTTTTACCTATGTACGAGATCAAGAGCAGATTTACATATATCATTCTATGAAATGCTCTTTGGGCATGTTCCACTACAAGCAAAAACTTGTAAGACAGTCTATACATCTCCCTTAGGAGGATATTGTCAACTTGCTTCTGTAATAAAGGATGTAAAGGCTTGCAATTTGCAAAACTGTTGAAAAAACTGAGAAATGCAAACCTTAGGAATGATTGACAGTGGCATGTGATCAAGGGTCACATGGGAGCCTGAGCCTGAGGATCTGGGAAGATTCTATGGACCAACAGTTGGTCTTCAGAGCATGTCTGCTCTCCTTGAATGACCTAGTCTACTCTCATGGAAGACCTTAAGAGAAGTTTGCCTGTGATCAACAGAGGAAAGAATTTTTCTGGTTCTGGCTCCTGGCAGCATCAGTCTGGATTTACTTGAACATCTAACAGCAAAAGATCCTGGATCTTTTGATTTGGACTCCTGTTGCAGTCAGATAAGTGGACTATCTTTTCTGGTCATAGAGGGAGCTGAACTTCAGTTTCAGTCATTCAAAGACAAACAGACCTCTTTGGACCCCTGCTGTTTCCTCTCAGCAGGGGGCATCTCCCTCCCTTGCCTCACCAAGCAATATACCCTCTCTCCCCTTAACTCCTCATTACCCCTATACAAACCTCCCATTATTCCCCATTTATTCCCTGTTTTCCAATCTTCCTATTTCCTTTCCCAATAAATATTACAATTAAAAGAGGTCACTAAGCTAACCATTAATGCTGGTATGATACACTCAAAAGCCCATAGACAATTCTCACAGGAACTGGAATCCATAAAGTGCCATTTCCCTAAATTTGTGGACAATCCTTTTAAGACACAAAAGGAGCTTAAACGTGTATTCAGGATCTTTGATCTGGATTTCAAAGATGTCGAGTTCCTATTGTCTGAACTGTTAAGCCCCCATAAACAGAGGCAATTTTTGAATAAAAGTAGATGTGACAGCAATTTGATTAGCTGGCCAACTATAGAACAAAGAGGGGGTATGGATTTTGCCAATCCAACTAGCATGTCCTACCTGAGAAGGTGCAGGGAGGATTTGCTGCAGGCCATTAAATTATGCTGTTCTAAACCAAATGCATGGGCCAAGTGTGGTAGAGGCATGGAGAGAGAGAGGGTACTTGTAAGCCAAGATGCAAGAACCACGGCTGGGGGCCTGCCTGTCAATCAAGAAGAAGGTTCCAAATGGAATGTTCCCAGGAGGAGAGGGAGTTGAGCTGGCCAGGGGGAGAAACTTGTGACTTGGTCTCTGTCTCTCAGGCTCTGGGAAGTTGAAGCTGGCCGGGGAGAAGTTTTGGACTTTGTTTCCCTCTCTGGAGTTGAGGCTGGCTGAGGATCCTTGTGGGGCTGGCTTGGTTTTGGGGGGGCTTTCTAACCAAGAGAGAAACCTCTACTCTCTCTGAGATTTTGACTGATCAACAGTTGGAGGAAAGCCAAGATGAAGGAGAGATGTTTAACTTTGTTTCTCTCTGGGGTTAAGCTAAGAGAACCTTGGTGACTTTGTGAAGAAGAAAGAAGAGTTTAAACAGCTCTTGTCCTCCATCTCTCTAACTGTCCATCACATTAATTGTCTCAGAGTCACAGTTGTGACTGGACTCCTTTCCCAAACCCTCAATTCTCCCTCATATTAGATTAGGGACATCCTCATCCCTCTTACCTCAGTTTCCCATTCTGTTATCCCAATAAACTCCCTGACTTGAAAAGGAAAAGAAAAGAATAACCTCAGCCAGATAGTATACGATAAACCCAAAGATCCCAGGTCTTGGGACAAAAATTCACTATTTGATAAGAACTGCTGGGAAAATTGGAAGACAGTGTGGGAGAGATTAGGAATTGATCAACACCTCACACCCTACACCAAGATAAATTCAAAATGGGTGAGTGACTTAAACATAAAGAAGGAAACCATAAGTAAATTGGGTAAACACAGAATAGTATACATGTCAGACCTTTGGGAAGGGAAAGACTTTAAAACCAAGCAAGACATAGAGAGAATCACAAAATGTAAAATAAATAATTTCGACTACATCAAATTAAAAGGCTTTTGTACAAACAAAAGCAATGTAACTAAAATCAGAAGGAAAACAACAAATTGGGAAAAAATCTTCATAAAAACCTCTGACAAAGGTTTAATTACTCAAATTTATAAAGAGCTAAATCAATTGTACAAAAAATCAAGCCATTCCCCAATTGATAAATGGGCAAGGGACATGGATAGACAGTTTTCAGATAAAGAAATAAAAACTATTAATAAGCACATGAAGAAGTGCTCCACATCTCTTATAATCAGAGAGATGCAAATCAAAACAACTCTGAGGTATCACCTCACACCTAGCAGATTGGCTAACATGACAGTTATGGAAAGTAATGAATGCTGGAGGGGATGTGGCAAAGTAGGGACATTAATTCATTGCTGGTGGAGTTGTGAACTGATCCAGCCATTCTGGAGGGCAATTTGGAACTATGCACAAAGGGCGATAAAAGAATGTCTACCCTTTGATCCAGCCATAGCACTGCTGGGTTTGTACCCCAAAGAGATAAGGGACAAAAAGACTTGTACAAAAATATTCATAGCTGCGCTCTTTGTGGTGGCCAAAAATTGGAAAATAAGGGGATGCCCATCAATTGGGGAATGGCTGAACAAATTGTGGTATATGTTGGTGATGGAATACTATTGTGCTCAAAGGAACAATAAAGTGGAGGAATTCCATGTGAACTGGAACAACCTCCAGGAAGTGATGCAGAGCGAGAGGAGCAGAACCAGGAGAACATTGTACACAGAGACTAATACACTGTGGTATAATCGAATATAATGGACTTCTCCATTAGTGGTGGTGTAATGTCCCTGCACAATCTGCAGGGATCAAGGAGAAAAAAAACACTATCCAAAAGCAGAGGACAAACTGAGGGAGTAGAGACACCAAGGAAAAGCAACTGCCTGACTACAATGGCTGAGGGGACATGACAGAGGAAAGACTCTGAGCGAACACTCTGATGCAAATACTAACAACATGGCAATGGGTTCAAGTCAAGAACACATATTATACCAGTGGAATCATGCGTCGGCCACGGGGGGTGGGAGGGAGGAAAAGAAAATGATCTTTGTCTTTAATGAAAAATGCATGGAAATGATCAAATAAAATACTATAAAAAAAAACAAAAAAAAAGAAAAGAAAAGAAAAGAATATCTTTATAGTTCACTCAGGGGGGAGGGAAGAAGCCAAAGGCTTCAAGAAGAACTGGGAGGTGAGTGAGGCAGGGAGGAAAGGGTTGGAGAAGGAAGGGAATGAAAGGGAAGAGGAGATTAGGAAATAGATTGATTTATCAGCCATTAGTAGGGATCAATAGACAAACCCCAGAGCAGTTCCCCTGTGTACCAGAATCTTTGTACTAGCATCCCTCAGCATCTCTCATTCCTACCTCCATTACAACCAAGCAGTTTCGGGTTACCTTCTAGCAGCTCTCTCTAGAGTGTCAGAGTTACAAGCAACCAGAAATAGTGTAACACAGATTATCATTTCTATTTCACAAGTTTGACAAGATCAGGCAGGATAAAGGGGAACATCCTGCCACATACATAGACCATCTGTCAGAGATGGCAGAGTCAATCTTAGGTCTACAAGCTGATACTGTAGAGACAGTGAGCCAGGTTTGTAGGCAATTTCTGAGGGGATGCACACCCAATATGAAAGTATTTTTCAAAAACTATTTCCCTAAGTACGACTCAATTTCCCTGATTTAATTGAGAGACTCAGCAAGTTACCTATTTGAAAATAATTCAGAACACAGTAAGCAAGTTCAAGATCTGAAAGATAAGTTAGAGAGGATTGAAAATTATTTGAAACAAAAGGAAGTTGATGAAATTAAAAATCTGAACATGGTTAGGACTTACAAAACATCTAGTCCCCAGAAACCTAGTTACCAGGGAAGACCAGTACAGAAAGAGACTAGGGAATGTTTCTTTTGCCACAGGAAAGGGCACTTGATTAGAAACTGTTTTTTGAAGAAGAAACATGAGAGTAATAACAAAGACAAATAAAATGCACAAACTAGGTATAAGGAGTCCACTTGTTCACATTGCAAGTTAAAGTCCTCACGGCAAGCTCCGGACTTGAATGGAATACAATTGGCTATAAAAACTGGAGCTAAGCCTAAATATTCTGATATGGTTAGAAAAGAGTTATGAAGCCAGGCCCATGAGTTATATAGTGTGACACTTGGAGATAGAAGAAATAGTGAAAATGAGGCTGCAGTTAAAAACAGTAGAAAAAAGTTGGTAAATAGTGTAAAATTGGTGCAAGAAGGTGATTCTGTGAATGATAGCCATTGCAATACAGCAAGAGAAAGGCTGAGGCAGATTAAAGAAAATGAGGCAGAAATTAATGAAATACCATCTCAAATTGCAAATGAGATGAGAGTTTGAAAAGAGCTATATAGTAACCAAAAAGGAAAAATGTTTAAAAGACATCAATTCTTTCTTAGAGAACTTTTTCCAGAGTAGAATGGATAATGGGATTGAATTATGCAAAAGAAAAAGAAAGAAAGAGTCAGAAGAACTCAAGTAAAAAAAGTTTGTGACAGATACACAGACACATAATTTCAATTCACTAAAGGTTACTGTGGCTAAAGATGACAATGCTTTGAAACCATTCACAGATGACTTCCCACCAAACTTAGTTAATTCTGTAAATAACTTTATGGCACAGGTACCCTTAGAAACAACATCTAGTTTGAATCCAGAAGCTGATACCTTTCATCCAGCAATGAGTGATATAGATAAGGAAATATTAACTGAAAATGAAGCTGACATTACTTTTGAACACAATAAATATCCTATTCAAAGTATTGGAGGTGACATTACAGTTAAATTTGAATCTGGGGATGGAATGACAGGCTTAATAACAACCAAGGATTCAGTTGAATCCAACATTCTAAAGGGCAAAGGGGTATCTGGACAAAGCAAAGGTTCATGTTCCACTGTAGTTGGAAATGGATCTAATAAAAGAATTAACTGAGTTACATATGCACCTGGCAGAGAGTAGCAAAGAAATGGAAACTGATTCAATGGTTACCTTAGCTACAAAGCCAGAAACAGAGATATGTTGTAGTGGGGAACAACATGAAGTAACACATCCTGATGGTGCAGGGGGAAATGTAGATGTACCAAAATTATTCCCAAAAGAAACTACTGGAATAGAGGGAAAGATTCCTATATTTACACAGTCAAATGAGAATGGAGTTAAACATAAACCTCAGACTAGTGGTAGAGTAGGATCTATGATTATTAACAGTTTACAAGATCTAGAAGAAGAAGCTAACTCCATACCATCTAGTTACCAATTCTAAATGACATACTTAAGCTTAGTAATGAAAAACAAACAAACTGATTTGAGTAACACAGAAGCTGGTGACATAGGCTTAGATCAAAACACAAAGCCTGAGTTATCAACATCTGACAAAAGTTTACAGGACACTGAGCAAAATCCAAATAACATAGTGATTGGATTCAGTGATTCTGATTCAGATACTGAATCAGAAAGAATTCCAGAAGGCATGATAATAATGAATGAAGATGATTTAGAACAAACACCTTATCAGCTTTATAAGTTTTATGAAGAGGTAGACGAAGAAGGAGATACGTGGGACACAACTGAGAAGATAGAGTACCTGGAACCAGTGCAAACAAAATCTTACCAAGATTATGATGATGAGGGATTATTCTTTGGGCACAGAACAAGTTGCATACCATTGGAAGAAATTTATTTATTTAGGAGTTGATAATGAAGATTGTTTTATAGATAAATTGAGTTACATGGCTTGTGCAGATACAGATTTTGAATGGGAAGAATATTAAGAAACATATTGCGATATGGAGGAGGAGATGTAGATACACAATATCACTTCTATTCTCTAACTTCAGAAACACATGACAAGTACCATTCATGCTGTAACAGTGAAACAAGACTTGTGGGAGTTCCATAGGGTAACATACTACATAAAACCTTATATGAATGAAGACTAGTCTTGGGGTAGCATGGAAAATACATTATTCCTGCAAAAGAAGAATATGTGGTTCAACAATAAGAACACTCCTAAACTTATAGCAAAGTTTCAACTTCATAACTCGGAGAGGCACAAACATCTGAAATGCTTATGGTAACATGGATTCACATTGGTTGAATCTGTTATAACAAGACTTTAACAGCAAGTTATAGATGAGAACTGAAAAAGGTTATCCATATCTCTCAACCTCCATCCTATAACAGTATCTACCAGGGGAAGGAAGAGAGAGAGGGGATGCCATGAAGATATTATTATCTCATAATTTCAGATACCTCACATGTCATCAGTGATGATACATTTACAGATGACATATGAAAAAAAGTCCTACTCATGAACTGCAACATGAATAGCCCAAGAAGAAATAAAAAGCCTTGTGAATGAAAACCTAATGAAAGCACTGGCGAATACTTGCCACCAAAAAAGAGAGAGCCCTGCACATGTTGAATGGTAAGAGATTAGCACCTCTGAAGAAATGCAGTCAGTTGCAGCCAAAAGGAAAAAATTAGCAGCCATAGAACAAAGCCTCAATATAAAATATAAAATAGTCTCTGCCTGACACAATAACAAAACAGAAAGAAACAATGATGTCATAAATGAATACATAGTTCTCTAGATTCTATCTCCAAGATACAGAACTAAAGTAACCATAAGATAAATCTTCTAGTGAAAGGTGAAACAACAAGAATTAGATAACTTGCACTCACTATTCTCATGTATAATATTCACATCCATCCATGTAACACCTGTACATCTTATTTGCAGGCACAAAGAGAAACATAGGCAAAGCTTACCCCCATGCACAAAGAAATCACATGTTATCCTAACTTGCAGACATGAAGAAAAATTGATAAATTCTGACATACATGCACAAAGATTTCAACTCACTTCCATGCAAATGTACTTTTCATTCTTATTTGCACACATACGTAAAATACTCACTTGCACACATTTGTTCGTGGTTTGTTCATGTGTTCCAGGTTCCTGATTATTGCAGTGGATCCTGATTTGAAGAACACAAGTCTTCAATCAAGTGACAAAAGACAGATGAGTGATTTGCTGATCAGAGAGAAAGGAAGAGTTTCTATAAGCAACATGAATGGACATGGAAGGACTTTGGAACTTTAAAATCTTGGAACTTTTGACCATGAGGATATGTAAGGATGTGTCGTACACGTGAACATCACACATATATGCATGTACATCCTACCTAGCAAAGGAAGATATTTCATGGAATGGGTAAGTATACAACTTGCATAGTTGCATATTACAAGACACACTGATGAAAATTTCTGTGGAAAATTCAAACAGGCAAAGATATTTCTTTTCTGCATGAGTTTGCACAGAAATTTAGAATGTTGTACCTAAGTAACTCTGTACTAAATTAACTAACTTGCTAACTATATTAGAGTAACTTATTAATAGTCTAACCACTAAGAATAGTAATAGCCTAGTGAATTTAAGGCTTAAGGGAGTAGAGACATAGAAGTTCTGAAGTATAGGAGTTAGATTGCATTATGATTGTAGGTTAGCATTTGTTAGTGGTAGGAATTTTTCTTTGTGATTTTATAGACTTTAGGAAATAGGACATTTTCATATTCTTAATGCTAGTGGAATTGTTGAGATGATTTGAACGTTGTTAATTGACTTGTGATGTAAAAAACTATGTGCATGTAAATCCCTTACCTAAACCATTTTCTTATAACCCATTGTTAGCTTAGCATTTAGATAGATACAATAGCTAAGACGAGTTAGGATTTTGTTATTGGGGAGGGAGTAAGGGTATATTTATAGCAGAACAGAGTTAAAAACATAGATAGAATTATTATGAAGGTAAGTATCATTAAAAAATGCAAGTTGCATTTTTTATGGAATAAAAGGGGGGATTGTGATAGAGGCAAGCCAGAAAGAGAGAACTTCAGGCTTGCAAACAAAAGCTGGGGACATGTCTGTCAATCAAGAAGGTTCCAAATGGAATGTTCCCAGGAAAAGATAGTTGGAGGAAAGCCAGGCTGTGGGAGAGGCTTTTCTTGGTGGCTGGCTGAGAGGAAAGAAGCCCTGAACTGATCCTGTTATCTTTTGTCCCAGGCTGAAAGACCCTTGGGGGGGAGGGGCTTCTGGAGTTAAACTGAGAGACCTTGGTGGTTTTGTGAATTGAAAGAAGAAAAGAAGATTTTAAACAGTTGTCCTCCATCTCTCTAACTGTCCCTCTGAGTCACAATTGTGACAAGACTATTTCCATAACCCTCCTAAATTCTCCTTATAGATCAGGGACACCCCTATCCTTTTCACCTCAATCCCCATCCTGTTTGTTTCCAATAAACCTCCTTACCTGAGAAAGAGAACAAGAGCAGTTTCTCTAAACCTCACAGTAACCTTTAAGTTACATAGAAAGGAGACTGACTGACAAGGGGGAAGGGAAGGGAGGCAGGTGGAAGAGGGTGGAAAGGGAGGGAATGAGGGAAGAAGACTGGTAGAAAGAATATTGATTTATCAGTCATTAGGGATCAATAGGCAAACCCCAGAGCATTCCCCTGTAGCAGCACCCCTCTATCTGTAGCAGCATCTCTCTCTAATTCTATCTCTCAGTGTCTCTCAAAATACTTTTATCCCCACACTTAGGAGCCCCTAGTCCCAAGTCAGAGGGCACTCCAGTCACTGCAGCAACAAGAAATAGTGTCTCACAAATTTACATTTTTATTACAATACATGTATATATTGTGTGTATGTACTATATGTATAAATATGTAAATTATGTACATAGCTCACTAATATTTATTGTTACATGTATTTCCATAAGTGAGTTTAATGTTTGGTTTGATTTTCATTGTGAAACTTATGCAATCTTGTGTTTATTGTAATTTTCAAAAATTTTCTCTAAATTTAATGTTAATATACTGCAATAGTAGTACAATTTTCTGTATTAGCTGATAAGAGTATTTTAAGTTTGATATTTGCATGGTAGTTATGTTCATCTTTTGTTTGATGTTGTTTGCTGTTTTGATTTTGCTTCTTTTTGACATTTGTACTTGTTCATTATTTAATTCCTTTTCCTTTTTCCTTGTTAAAACTCTCTAGAATTGGTTAGTATTAGTTAGACAGTTGAGTGTAGGCTGTTTGTTATTTTGGGTAGATTTCTTAGTTTAGGTAATTGGTAAGTATTTTAGATTGTGCACAAATACAAAAATAGTGTTTCCAACACGATTTTTGATTCATGCAAAAGGGGGGAAAATGATGAAGAATGAATGGTTTGCAAAAAACTGAGAAGTGCAAACATCAGTGAGTGATTGACAGGAGCATGTGCCTAAGAGTCACATGGGAGCCTAAGGCTAGAGATCTGGGATAAGATTCTATGCCCCAAGGGTCAGACATCTTCTCTCCTGAAGGACCTTGGAAAAACAGGTATTCTACTTCTCCTAACACCAGCTAAAGAGGAAAATCTTTGAATCTAGCTGCTGGCAGCTTGAGGAAAAGAAGATTGAAGGCATTCATCACCTCTGGACCTGTTTGGAAAGTAATCTACTGAAGATTCTGGCCTTTTTACTAGACTCCTTGTGTGAGATTTGGCTATGGCGAAAATTACCGTTTAGCTTAGAAAAATAGCTTTAGATAGTTTATAGACATTAGATTTTAAGATAACTAGTATAATTTTCTCCTAAAACCCCTATTCCTTCCTCCCCTTCCCAACCAATAAATCTGAATTATTTATATGTTCCCTTGTGTTCATTCCTCACCAAATTCCCAACATAACACAGTACAGCATTTTTGGATGTCACCTGGAATAACAATAAATGCCATTAGAACTTGTCAGGCATGTGAAACATGTAGAAAATACAATCAAGGACATTTAAAAAACAGCATTTGGAGGCCGACCTCTCAGCTACATGCCTTTCCAATGTATCCAAATTGATTATATTAACATGCCCAAAGACAAGGGATACAAGTATGCACTGGTAATTGTGGATAGACTGACAAGATGGGTTGAAGCGTGTCCAGCCAAGAAAAATGGCACAGCCACAGTAGTAAGATTTCTACTGAAAGAAATTATCCCTAGACATGGCATTCCCGATACCATAGGTTCAGGCAGGGGATCTCATTTCACTTCCTAAGTTCTACGAGAAATATACAAGATCTTGGGGATCAAATGCAATTATCACAATGCTTATAGACCCCAAAGTTCAGGCCAAGTGGAATGAATGAATAAAGAATTAAAAACACAAATAGGAAAACTCTGTTCAGAAACACACTTGAAATAGGCAGATGTTATGCCTCTTGCTTTGTTTCATGTAAGAACGAGACCTAGAACTGATTTGCATATATCACCATTTGAAATGCTGTATGGTCAACCACTTTGGCATGGTAGGACAGTAAAGCCATCATATCTATCCATGTTAAGAGGGGAATGTGTACTTCATGAATATCTAAGACAAATACAGGATAGGCTGGACAAACTGAGAAAGCTAGTATTACTTGCACAAAGAATACCATTAGATTTTTTATTGCATAAGATAAAACCAGAAGACAATGTATATGTCAAGAATTTTAATAGAGAATCTCCTATAGAACCAAGATGGATAGGACCTCTAACTGTTGTAATAGTAACCCTGACATCAGTAAAGGTTGAACACGAGGATCCTTGGTTTCACATTTCACATATAAAATTACATTATACCCATGACATTACTAGCAATAAAGAAGAATAAAATAGCAGCAACAATAAGAATAGCCCTAGCCATAATTAACAATAGTCCCTATAAATGGAAAGCTATGAATGAAAAAACATAAATAGCAGACATATAATCATTGCATATGTTAATATACCAGAAACACACAAGAGTAATCATTAAAACAGAAACAAGCACTGCAAAAGGAAAAAATGGAATAGCTCTAGACAGACAGAAATACATACATACTATAATTAGCTTCAACAGAAAAAGTCTTTGCCAACAATTGTAACCACAAGAAAAAGTAACAAAGTTGTTTGACTAGGAAGACATAACTCTATGAAATACATTATATCATCACTCATAAGCTAATAGCAGAATTCTATCTCCAAAAAAACTTGTCAAGAAAATCTCTTAACTGAATATTTTAGAGAAGCAAACAATATAAATAAAGCCCCCCTTGTGAAAATCTAATATCAACAAAGATAATATCAAATTTATAATCATAGCATACATCTGAAAACTTATACAATATGACATACTACATACACCCACACATGAAAATGATCATATGAAAAACATACTTCCACACATGAAGAATCAACTTACAAACACTGACAAACCCACATGAAGAATTCAAACTTTACTTCCATGCCCAATGAAACAACTCAATCTTACATAAATGCACATGTAAATCTAACACACATGCATGTTCCTGAAGGTTCCTGTACATTAAAGAACATGAGAGTTTAATCAAGAGTGGATGACAGTCAACAAGTGTATCCAGCACAGATGAAAAAACAAAGACACGTATGTTTATACAATCAATATCAAAGACATAGAAGGACTTTGAAATTTTGAACTTATGGTCATGAGGTCATGTAAGAATGCAACATGCATGTTAATTTAACATATAGGTACATACATATGCAAATACACATAAACACAATGTGGAAGATAATCTCATTGACTGGTTAAGTATATAACACATTGCATGATTGCAGCATACAAAATTCATACTGATACACTTATAAATTCCTGTGGAAAATTCAGACAAAGAAATTTCTTATCTGCATAATTTTGCACAGAAATCACAACACTGTATTATATTTGTACATATGTAAACTTTGTATAGATACAACCTATGCACATATGTAAGTACTAATGTACTCACAGACTAACAATGTTAGAATAATTTATTAATGTTCTAATTACTAATGACAGGGAAAGCTTAGGAAAGTTCAAATTCTTAGGTAATGTAGGGACAGACATATAGCTAATTATAGAAGTTACATAATGATTTTAGTAACAATTGCTATTCATAGAAACTTTTACTTAGTATAAGTTATAGGCATTAGGAGATAAGACAGTTACATTGTCAAAATATTGTTTAAATTGTTACAGTTTATTATGTTCAAAACCGTATTTATGTTAATGAAGCCCTATTACCCAAACCATTTTCCTAAACCCAAAACTTAGAGTTAGCTAGTCAGAATAGTTGAGACAGACTAAGATTTCTTGGGGGGGAGGGGGGGGTTGAATAGTTTAATGTATCATAGTAAGGATTAGATAGTTAGGAGTTCATCAATATAAACTTATGAGGTAATTAAAGTTAATACAAAATGCAGCTTGCATTTTGACCAAAGACAAAATGATGGATTGTGGAAAAGTAAAATGGAGGAAAGCCTGCAAACAGAGGCAAAGAGGTGCAAGTTTGTTCAGGGAGGGGTAGTATCTCTGGTGTGGAGGGCTTGTCGTACCCTCCTAGGGCAGCTCTCCAGCCTCTGACCCCCACCTGACACCCAGCTGTCACTTGTGGCTCCCAGTAGCTGCTAGCATGTGGCAGCAGCCACACCCCGGGCAACGGCTTCGACAGGCCGGCTAAACCTTGTGAGGGTAGCCATCGGGTCATCGCTGACCCCTGGTGAACCAGGGCTTTGCTCACCCAGCATGTGAAGACTGCTTCGGCTGAACAGACGGAAGAAACCAACAAGAAGGTTCAACTGCTGAGAGGGCAACACAGCAAAGCAGTGTGGAGTGCTTAGGGCGTGTTGGAGCACAAAAGACAACATGGATATCCAATGCAACTGAGGAAGTCTCCAAGTGTAATGACTTTTCATGCCAATGGACCCAGGCTTCCAACGCCAAGAGTGGGACTGTCTCTGTGCAACGACTTTTCCACTTAAATCTCCTTCACGCACAAGTGTCTTTGTGTACACTCATCTATCATAGATGAAAACGCACAGAGACAATTGTCATCCTCGGTTACCAAGAGACTACTACTATACTATAATCAAGGAGCACTCTGGAAGAGAATGTCACCAGGAAGAAGCAATTAAATGAGATCCAAACTGCCTGGAAGTTTTATTTCTTTATCTCTTGGCTGCTGGCACCTAGAGATTACTGAATCTTTCCTCTCCTGACCTGGAAGTTACTGACTTTTCCTTTGGCCCTTGAATGTTACTGACTCTACTTTCTAGAAGAATTCAAAGATCCTCAATCCTGTTAGCCCTGTCTTCATCTAGGACATTATAATTTCATTCTCTGTTTGAGACTACTCAAGATCAGGGAAAACCAAAACCCTCTCTCCTATCCAAATACCCTTCCTCCCCTTCCTTAAATAAACCCTTATTCCAATAAGTCAAGAGTAGGTGAGTTATATATCAAACAAAATCAGGCAACTTACTCATTACTGAATCTCAGTTGAACTCCATCTGAAACCTAACTGAAAGTGGGAGGGAGAGGCTGGACTCAGAGTCTGAGTCCTCAATATCCCATTGGTCTGTAGGGTTACCCAGCAATCTTACAGTGTCACAAAATATTTAAAGAAATACCACCCAATACATTGCTCTGAAGATCTGTGCTGGCAAGTCATTATATCTATCTGTCATGGGAAGGCCTGAAGCCAATTTAGGCCTAATCCTGAAAGGGTTGAACCCTGCTACAAAGGGTTCACCCTAAAGCTACTCTGAAAGACTGTAAATCTTACCAAAAGTTATCTGGGAGGATTAATAGCATCAAGTAGTCAGATAACCAGGAATTTTAGACAGAGTAGGGATTTAAGGAGCTTGGAAGAAAATAGAAGAAATCCCCATGCAGGGGTTATAGAGGTGGGAATTTAGCTAGAACCTTTAGTGTTAGGATATCCTGATTCCTTAATCCTCCCCTCCATCTTACCTTGGTTCAAAAATAAACTCTGCCCTGTTTTGAAATCTGAAAGTCTGAGCAGTGCACTGGCCCTCAGAGGAGGCTCACAAGCCCCTTCCCTGGAGTCAACTAAACCTTGTTACCTCACCATTAACAACATCAACCATCCAGTATATTCACCAATTTCAGCATATATCTTGCTCTTTTTAAAATTCTCTATTTCTCAATTAAATTGGTTTATTCAATAAAGATTATTAGTCATCCTGAAGGTTCTCTTTTTGTCACCAGAGAGCTCAGGGTGAACTTTTGGAGTTTTTTTTTTTCTTTTTAAAGACTAAGGAAGGATTTTTTTTATCAATTAAAAAATTTTAACATTCATTTGAAAAAAAAATTAAGTTCTGAATTCACTCCTTCTCTCCTGTCCCTCCCCCACCCATTGAGAAGGCAAAAAGTTAGATATCAGTTATTCATTTGAATTCATGCAAAATGTATTTCCATATTACCCATGTTGCAAAAAAAAGCAAGAAAAATTAGAAAGTTAAAAAAATTATGCTTCAATCTACATTCAGACTCCATGAGTTTTTCCTCTGGAGGTGGATAGTATCTTTCATCATAAGTCTTTCAGAATTGTCTTGTACCATTATACTGATCAGAATAGCCAAGTCACTCATGGGTGATCATCATTAAAAAAAAAATGCTGTTATTATGTACAATGTTCTCTTACTTCTGCTCACTTCACTCTGCATCAGTTCATAAAAGTCTTCCCAGGTTTTTCTGAAACCATTCTGCTCATCATTTCTTATAGCACAGTACTATTACATCACAATCATACAGCACAAATTGTTTAACCATTCCCCAATTGATAGAATCCCCTCAATTTCTAATTCTATGCCACCACAGAGTTGCTATAAATATTTTTGTCTGTATAGCTCTTTTCCCTTTTTCTTTGATCTCTTTGGGACACAGATTTAGCCATGGGTTTGCTGAATAAAGGATATGCACAGCTTTATAGACCTTTGGGTATAGTTGCAAATTGTCCTTCAGAATGGCTGGACCAGTTCATGATTCCATCAACAGTAACCCAATTTTTCCACATCTCCAACATTTGTTATTTTCCTTTTCTGACATGTTAGTATATCTCATTGATAGGTGTAAGGTGGTACCTCAGAGTTGTTTTAATTTTCATTTCTCTGTTATTAGTAATTTAGAGCATATTTCATATGTGAAAAGGAAATTGCCTTTGTTATTATTATATCAGTGATTACAAAACAAGAAATCACACATAATTCTTTAGGAGGTAACTACAATTATGATTTTAGAAAGAATTAGACCCAGTAAGCAAAATAATTATCTAAGATTTAAATTATAATAATATAAACCACAATAGTGGAAAAGACAGATGTAGTGTGTGATATCAGAATATTATAGCTACTATGGAAAAGAGAAAAGTTATAAGAGAATTTGCAAGGCATGCATGCAAGACAGAAAGCTGAGGACATCATCTGTCAGTCAAAATGAAGATTCCATTTGGAATGTGAGACAGTTGGAGTGAAGCCAATGGCTGAACTGGGCTGAGGGGCTTTTGACTTCTGACAGAGATGGAGAAGAAGCTATTTGTATCTCTGGGACTGGTCTGGCTGATTGGCAGAGGAAGAAGAAGAAAGACAGTTGTCCTCATATCTCTATGACTGATTCTGTTTCACAAGAGTGACTGGATTGCTATTTCTTCAATATCCTCCTAACCCTCATCTTAGAGAATAGGAAAATCCTGCCCCTCTTACCTTATCCTCCACCCTTTCCTGTCTTTCCCAATAAACCCTTACTTGAGTTAAAGAAAAGAGTATTTTCTCTAAAGTATCATAGTTCACACTGAGTGAGTGAAGAAAGGGGAAAAGGGAAAGTTGAAAGGCTTCTGAAGAGGGAGGAAGAGGGAGGAATAGGGAGGAGGGTAGGCAAACCTTGATCCATTAGTTATTTAGTATATCAATCAATATACACCCTCAGAATTATTATCTATTACACTACCAATAAGATTAAAAGATTCTGATAATAACTGGAATGTTGTGTTCAGCTTAACTTAATCCCGATTCCTCTTAAAGCTGACACAAAATCATTTGAGTCAGTCATAGAAATTAAGAATGTTTTACAAATAGTTCCTTTTGTGACAGGTTTATATTTACTATAGGTTCCTTAGGGTTAATGACCCATCTTGGTGCCCTTAGCTTATCTTTAAGTTTCCTCTCAGATTCAGCATAATAAGTCCAATTATGTCAGTCTATTGTTTATAGTATCAATTAGAGATGCCTGAAAATTGCATCCTGATCAGATTAATTCCCATATTATCTGTTGTTATTTTCAAACTGCAATGATGAACAGTGCCTGTGACATACCATGAGCCATACATTCTAGAAACAGATATTTAACAGAGGCCCTGATCTTTGTAAATTCTTCTGATGTCTAAACAAGAAGTCTTAATTGGTGTTAAATCACCAGAAGTACAAGAGCAAATGGGGGATGCCTGTCTTAAACCTTTTATTGGAATTTATTAACTCTTAGCAAATATTTCCCAAACTCTAGTAATATATTCAGTACATTTGGTTTTGTTAATTATTTATGTTAATTGGCTAGCCAAAGTCTATCACAGACCTCCAACTTTATTTCACCCACAAATTAAAGTTTAGATCTTCAACTTAGAATGATGGCCCAGATTCCTTATTTCTAACATATGACTAAAATAGCTTTGATTTCTTCTTCTGAAAACTACTTGTTCATATCCTTTGATCATTTATCATTGGAGACTGACTCATTTTTATAAATTTGACTCCATTTAGGGAAGGAGTTTTTAACCTGGACTCTATGAACTTAAAAAAGTTTCTAACTGTATATCAATATAACTGATTTTCTTTGTAATCTTTAATCCATCAAAACCATTACTAAATCTGTATCCCAAAGAGATTTTTTTTTCTTGTGCTATAAGAAATGACAAGCAGGATGATTTTGGAAAATCTGGAAAAGACTTATATGAACTGATACAGAGGGAAGTGAGCAGAACCAGAAGAACATTTTATACAGTGACAGCAATATTTTTTGATGAATGACTATAAGTAACCTGGTTATTCTCAGCATTACAATGATCCAAGCCAATCCCAGAGATTCATGATGAAAAATGCCATCTGCCTCTGAGAAAGAACTGATGGACTGAATGCAGAGTGAAACATGCGATATTTCACTTTCTGCCTTTTTTTAAATTTGTTTTGTAGTAGATCTCTTCCACAAAATGACTAATATGGAAAAGATGTTTTCCACAATTGCACATGTGAAATCTATATCAGATTGCCTTGCCATTTCAGGAAATGGGGAGAGATGAGAGGGGAGGCAGGAGGGAGAGGGAGAAGGAGGGAGAGAATTTGGAACACAAAACTTATTTTTAAAATGTTAAGTTTTTTACATGTAATTCAGGAAAAAATAAATTAAAAAACAAATTTATAAACATTACTCTATGAAAGGATTAACAGCCTTTTGATAAAGTCTGACTATCAAAGGAGGTCCATGGCACACCCAAAAAAAATTTTAAAAAATAACAACATAGGTCATTAGTATCATGGGTTTTTATTGCTTAGTTGTTTTTCAGTTGTGTTCTACTCTTCATGATCCCATTTAGGGTTTTCTTGGCAATGATATTGTAGTGGTTTGCCATTTCATTCTCTAACTCATTAAATGGATGAGGAACTGAAGCAAACAGGGTTAAGTGACTTGCCCAAGGTCATGTAGTTAGTAATCCTATTGAGTCTGATTTTGAGCTCTGGAAGATGAGTCTTCTTGATTTCAGGCCCCACACTCCATCCCCTAGTAGCCCATCATGGGTTTGTTTTTGCTATTTTCATTCATATTTCCCCCTTCTATCCTCACTCCTCTATGGTAACCCTTAGATTACAATAAAACTTAGCTTATCTTTATCTGGAGACAACACCCATTAAAAATACATACAGCAGATAAACAAGGTTTAAAAAGAATCAATATGTTTAAGTTGTAAAGGAAAACTTTAGAAGTTTCCTCAACAAATGCAGGTTTAAAGCAAAGATGTCCTCTATTTTTACTGTTATTTAACAAAGCTCAAGAAATCCTTCTGACAGGAATAAGAGAAAGAAAGTAAAGGTATTATATAAGTGAAGAACACAAAACCATACCATTTACTGCTGTTGTTGCTGCTAGTTGACTTAAACAATCCTAGAGAATGGATATATCAACTAATTGAGACAATAGCTTCAGTAAAGTAGGGCACAAAACAAACACAAAAATTATAATATCTCTCTATAGAAATAGAAATAAAAATCCAGGAAGAAATAGAGAGGAGAACCACTTTAAAATAACTACAAAATGTATATAATATCAGGGGGTCAATCTACCAAGAAACAAGCAAGATTTTATATAGATACAATTAGAAAATATTCTTCAGAGGGCAGAGATCAATGATTTGGAAATGCAAATCAAAAAACTTGAGAATGAACAAATTAACCCCTCCCCAGAAGAAAACCAAACTAGAGATCCTAAAAATTAAGGGAGAAATTAATAAAATAGAAAGTGATAGAACTATTGCACTAATAAACATGACTAGAAGCTGGTACTTTGAAAAAATAGGCAAAATAGACAAAGTTCTGGTCAATCTAATTTAAAATAGGAAAGAAGAAAGGCAAATTAACAGCATCAAGGATGAAAAGGGGGACCTCACCTCCAATGAAGAGGAAATTAAGGCAATCATTAAAAACTACTTTGCCCAACTATATGGCAATAAATATACCAACCTAGGTGATATGGATGAATAGTTACAAAAATATAAATTGCCTAGACTAACAGAAGAAGAAATAGATTTCTTAAATAATACAAATCAGAAAAAGAAATCCAACAGGCCATCAAAGAACTTCCTAAGAAAAAATCCCCAGGGCCTGATGGATTCACCAGTGAATTCTATCAAACATTCAAAGAACAGCTAACCCTAATACTATACAAACTATTTGACATAATAAGCAAAGAGGGAGTTCTACCAAAATCCTTTTATGATACAAACATGGTACTGATTCTAAAACCAGGCAGGCCAAAAACAGAGAAAGAAAACTATAGACCAATCTCCCTAATGAATATAGATGCAAAAATCTTAAATAGGATACTAGCAAAAAGACTCCAGCAAGTGATCAGAAGGATCATCCACCATGATCAAGTAGGATTTATACCAGGGATGCAGGGCTGATTCAATATTAGGAAAACCATCCACATAATTGACCACATCAACAAGCAAACCAATAAGAACCACATGATTATCTCAATAGACACAGAAAAAGCCTTTGATAAAATACAACACCCATTCCTATTAAAAACACTAGAAAGCATAGGAGTAGAAGGGTCGTTCCTAAAAATAATAAACAGTATATATCTAAAACCATCAACTAATATCATCTGCAATGGGGATAAACTAGATGCATTCCCAATAAGATCAGGAGTGAAATAAGGATGCCCATTATCACCTCTATTATTTGACATTGTACTAGAAACACTAGCAGTAGCAATTAGAGAAGAAAAAGAAATTGAAGGCATTAAAATTGGCAATGAGGAGACCATGTTATCACTCTTTGCGGATGACATGATGGTCTACTTAAAGAATCCTAGAGATTCAACCAAAAAGCTAATTGAAATAATCAACAACTTTAGCAAAGTTGCAGGATACAAAATAAACCCACATAAATCATCAGCTTTTCTATATATCTCCAACACAGCTCAGCAGCAAGAACTAGAAAGAGAAATCCCATTCAAAATCACCTTAGACAAAATAAAATACTTAGGAATCTATCTCCCGAAACAAACACAGGAACTATATGAACACAACTACAAAACACTCTCCACACAACTAAAACTAGACTTGAACGATTGGAAGAACATTAACTGCTCATGGGTAGGAAGAGCCCATATAATAAAAATGACCATCCTACCCAAACTCATTTATCTATTTAGTGCCATACCCATTAAACTTCCAAAAAAATTTTTTACTGATTTAGAAAAAACCATAACAAAGTTCATTTGGAAGAACAAAGGATCAAGGATATCCAGGGAAACAATGAAAAAAAAAATACAAAGGAAGAGGGCCTTGCAGTCCCAGATCTCAGACTATATTATAAAGCAGCAATCATCAAAACAATTTGATACTGGCTAAGAGACAGAAAGGAGGATCAGTGGAATAGACTCGGGGTAAGTGACCTCAGCAGGACAGTATACGACAAACCCAGAGAACCCAGCTTTTGGGACAAACATAAACTATTTCATAAAAACTGCTGGGAAAATTGAAGGACAGTGTGGGAAAGATTAGGTTTAGATCAACACCTCACACCCTACACCAAGATAAATTCAAAATGGGTGAATGACTTGAACATAAAGAAGGAAACTATAAGAAAATTAGGCGAACACAGAATAGCATACATGTCAGACCTTTGGGAAGGGAAAGATTTTAAAACCAATCAAGACTTAGAAAGAATCACAAAATGCAAAATAAATAATTTGGAATACATCAAATTAAAAGGTTTTGTACAAACAAAACCAATGTAACTAAAATCAGAAGGAAAGCAACAAATTGGGAAGCAATCTTCATAAAAACCTCTGACAAAGGTTTAATTACTCAAATTTACAAAGAGCTAAATCAATTGTACAAAAAATCAAGCCATTCTCCAATTGATAAATGGGCAAGGGACATGAACAGGCAGTTCTCAGCCAAAGAAATCAAAACTATTAATAAGCACATGAAAAAGTGCTCTACATCTCTTATAATCAGAGAGATGCAAATCAAAACAACTCTGAGGTATCACCTCACACCTAGCAGATTGGCTAACATGATAGCTATGGAAAGTAATGAACGCTGGAGGGGATTCGGCAAAGTTGGGACACTAATTCATTGCTGGTGGAGTTGTGAATTGATCCAACCATTCTGGAGGGCAATTTGGAACTATGCCCAAAGGGCGATAAAAGACTGCCATAGCAGACATAGCACTGCTGGGTTTGTACCCCAAAGAGATAATGAAGAAAAAGACTTGTACAAGAATATTCATAGCTGTGCTCTTTGTGGTGGCCAAAAATTGGAAAATGAGGGGATGCCCTTCAATTGGGGAATGGCTGAACAAATTGTGGTATATGATGGTGATGGAATACTATTGTGCTAAAAGGAATAATAAAGTGGAGAATTCCATGGAGACTGGAACAACCTCCAGGAAGTGATGCAGAGCAAAAGGAGCAGAACCAGGAAAACACTGTACACAGAGGCTGATACATTGTGGTACAATCGAAGGTAATGGACTTCTCCATTAGCGTCAATGCAGTGATCCTGAACAATCTGCAGGGATCTAAAAAACACTATCCACAAGCAGAGGAAAAACTGTGGGAGTAAAAACACCGAGGAAAAGCAACTGCTTGACTACAGGGGTGGAGGGGATATGACTGAGGAGAGACTCTAAATGAACACTAATGCAAATACCAACAACACGGAAATGGGTTCAAATCAAGAACACATGTAATACCCAGTGGAATCATGCGTCAGTTATGGGAGAGGGGGGGAGGGGGGGGAAGAAAATTATCTTTGTTTCCAATGAATAATGTTTGGAAATAACCAAATAAAATAATGTTTTTTTAAAGAATGTAGAAATAAAACCATAAAGTAGAAAATGAAAAGAAAATATTCTTCAAAGAAACAAAAAATTACTTACATAATTTGAGTAGTATTCAGTTCTCATGGCTGGGCTACAGCAATAAAATTCAAATGATGGCACAAATTAGTCTACAGATCTTAGACTATACAAATCAGACTCACAAAGAAATACTTTCTAGAACTAGAAAAAAACAACAAAAGTAATTTGGAGGAATTAGAATGTAAAGGGAAATAATGACAGTAGTGTGGCATGGACTTGCTCAAAGGTATAGAGAAATGTCCAGTTTGGCTATACTATAGTATATGAAAGGGAAAAGAATAAAATAAGTATGGAAAGTTATGTTAAAGATAGATTAAGGAGAGTTTTAGATGCCAGGCTATTTATAATGGAAAACCTTTAGAGATTTGGGGGACTAGATATAATCAGATCTGTATATTAGGAATGTTATTTTGTTAACTTTGTGAAGAATAAATTAGAGGGGGGAGAAATTGGTCACATCAGAAAGACAAGTTAATTTTCACAAGTTTCAGGTGATGAGGACCTGATACTAGAAAAGCAGACACATGAATGGAAAGATTGGTATAAATAAGAGAAAGATTGTAGTGGTTAAAATTGGTAAAGCTTTGCTATATGATTAGAGAGGGTGATAGTTACTTTGAGTGTTCAGTCCTGGTTAAATAGAAGGATGGTGGCACAGGAGAAAACAGATTTGGTGGGAAAGAGGAGACTAGTTTTGGATCTGTTGAATTCAATGTCTACAGACTTGAAAATTTGCTTACCAGATAGACACAAGTGACCAGAATGATTCCAAAATTAGAGTGCCTTGTAGGCAAAGAGACAATGTTAAGATGTTAACAGCTGTAGTAAGTTTGTGAGTCTTATAATAAGAGTAATTAATAACATTATGGAATATACATAATCACAAATTTAGTTCTTAAGATATGTGACTTCCTCTACAAAGTATGCTAAGATGGGACAGAAAATTGATGTCTGAAGGAAAAAATGGAAACTACTTATTCCCTGTCCAAATTCACTCATGTTCCTCATACCTGGAAGGAGTTCAACCCTCTTCTTCATAGCTGATCCAAAGCCTATTCTCCCAATCCTCAGAACCAAGCTAAAGCTTTTATCTCCTTTATGAAAACTTCCCCAACTGTTCCAGCCCTCAGTAATCTCTGTCTCTGGACACTGAGTAAGAATTTATATTGATGTCTGAATATTTCACATTTTGACTTCCTAACTACAACTTATCTCCTTAAGGTCAAGAGCAATGTCACATTTCCTCATATCTCTCTTCAGTTTGGCAACTCTTCAAAAAAATAAAATTAACTCTGAATTGCTGAACATAGCAGCATATCTACTTGGGAAAAGAGAATCCCCTACATGGATGACTTGATAGATCCAGGCAAATACATGAATGAAAAGAAATAAAGAAAATGAAACGAAGAGTCAATGACTTACCCAATGTCACATACCTAGTAAGTGGCTAACTGGGACTTGAAGGACTTCAAGGTTCTCCAATTTTCAAGCCTGGGGGATGGTGGTCATAATTTCAAGAGAAAGTAGACTCTTGACTCTACATGATGATACCCTTTTTAATGATCAGGGTGCTAAATCTCAGAATCTTATCAATAATAAGAAAAAAATAAAACTTCTCTCCAGAAGAATAAGAAAGGTAGGGTGTTGAGAAAAGGCTGAAGAGAGCCACGCTAAGCTTCTTCTAGTCTACTCCTAAAACAGATTGGAGAAGTAATATTTGGCACATAAATTAGAGAATAAATGAACAAGAAAAATGTAAAATTCAAATGGTAAAATAAAGCCTTCTGTCTGGCTTTATCTGAAGATTGTCTTTTGGGTATGCATCACTTTGGCAATAGGCTTGGGTATGTTTTTTTTAATCCTTATCTTCTGTCTTATAAACAATACTAAGTATCAGTTCCAAGATAGAAGAATGGTAAAGGCTGGGCAAAGACTTGCCCAGAGTCACATAGGTAGGAAGTGGCTGAATCCAGATTTGAACCCAGGACCTCCTGACTTCAGTCCTAGCTCTCTATCACTAGGCTACCTTAGCTGCCCCAGCAACAGGTTTTAATGAAAGGGAAAGAAGATCCTGAACTTCACTCTGCCACTAACTAAATAACTATGAGACTTTTTCACTTATCAAAAGGATGAAGAAGTTGGATGACAAAATCTCTAAGTTTCTTTTCAACTAATATTTTATGACTCTATTATATGAACAATTTTATAATGGACTACAGACATTTATCATATTACTGGAAAATGATCAGTAAAGAGATAGCTTTTTAGGGGTCTCTTACTTAGGCCCTGGAAGGCTTTAGTCTGAAAATGTAGCATTAGATGTAGCAGCCCAGTGCTGCTTTGTGTTTTGGGAAGAAAACTTCAGAAATACCTTGCCTACAGAGCAAAAGCCTTTCCTCTGTTTCCACTGCTCACAAGTGTCCATCCAGGCTCTGGGTGGCAGCAAAATTCTCTCTTGGTTGTATTATAACCTTGTAGGCTTATTTCACATTTCCTATTGAGTCATTCAAAATTCTGTTAATGTTTCTTTCCGTAGTCTGTAAACCAAAGTTCATATAGGATGATGAAATTTTCCAAAGAACAGATAACAGCATCTGGTTTTCCAATGAGTAGATAGTAAGTTCCTTGAGGGTAGATTCTCTCTATCCCCCTCTCCTCCCATTTCTCTATCTATGAATATTCCTCCTAATTGTCCAAATATTGATAAAGATTACAGCAATTATAAGTATGATCTTCTCACATAAGAATAAGTTTAGCAATTTAAATTTATTGAATCCTTTCATTTTCTCTTTCCTATTTACCTTCTCATGCTTCTCTTGAGTCTTCTGTTTGAATGTAATATTTTCTATGGAGCTCTGGTCTTCTTAATAATGAAATCTTAAAGTTCTCAATGTCATTAAACATCTGTTTTTCACTGGAAGTATTATGCTAAGTTTTGCTGGGTAAATGATTCCAGGTTGCAGTCCTAGTTCCTTTGCCTTCTGGAATGTCATATTCCAAGCTCTGCAATCTTTTAAGATAAAAACTGATGAGTTCTGTGTAGTACTGATTATGGTTCCATGATATCTGAATTGTTTCTTTCTGACTGCCTGATTTTTTTTTCTTTGTCTGGAAGCTCTGGAATTTGACTATAACATTTCTGGAATTTTTCCTTTTAGGATCTCTTTCAGGAGGTGATTGGTGGATTATTTTCATTTTTATTACATTCTCTGATTCTAGGATACCAGAGCAGTTTTCCTTAATAATTTCTCTTAGTATTATATCTAGGTTCTTTTATGCTCTTGGTTTTTAGGCAGTCCAATAATTCTTAAATTGTTTCTCCTTGATCTATTTTCTAGGTCATTTCTTTTTCTAATGAGAAATTTAACATTTTCATCTTTTTTCCCCACTCTTTTGCTCATTTGATTGTTTCTTGAAGCCTCATGGAGTCATTCTTTTCCATTTCTCTAATTCTAATTTCTAAGGAATTATTATCAACAGTGAACTTATGTATCTACTTTTCTATTTGGCCAATTCTACTTTTTAAAGAGTTGTTTTTCTCAGCAAATTTTTGGATATCTTTTCCTATTTTGTGGTTTCTTTATTAAGGTGTTGATTCTTTTTTCATGGTTTTTTGCATTATTCACCTCCCCCCCCCACAAAAATTTTTTTTTCTTCTAACTCTGATTTTTAAAGTCCTTTTTGAGTTCTTCCATTAGATCTTTTGGGGTTGGAGACCAATTCATATTTTCCTTTGGTGCTTCACATATAGCTATTTCGTCAACACCTGTCCTCTTCTATGTTTGTATCTTATCACTATAGTAACTATTGAGTCAGCTTCTTTATTTTTTGTTCATTTCTTCTCAGTTTATTTTGTGATATTTTAATGTATAGTAAAGTTGAGCCCTGTTTGTGAATTGGAGAGGATGTCATTCCATGTTTCTTGTGCCTGGGCTAGGGGCTTTGCTTTTGATTTACACTAAGCCCTCAGATCTATTGGCTTACATTAGTAGGGGATTTCCCCTGCTGGCTTGCATTGATAGGAAGCTTCACTGCTGCCCTGCATTGGTGGGAGATCTTATTGTGGGTTTGTAATGAGGCAGAACTCACTGCTGGACATCTTCAGGAGAAGAGCTTGCTGGACAGTTTTGGGGGTGAAGCCTCACAACTGGCCCATCCCCCAAGGGTGGGGGTTCTGATTGGCCCTGGGAGTGCAGCCTACAGGTGGCTTGCTGGCTGGTTGGGGGCCTGAAGCAGGTAGGGTCCCATGTGGCCACTGGGGTGTGGTCTGCCCTCACTCCCTCCTGCCTGCTCCCACCCCAGTGAGACAGACCTCTCATGCTGGTCCTCCAGGCTGCCCTGGTCAGGTGAGGTGATTCTCTCCTCCACAGCTTCTTGTGAAACTGAAGAAAAGTGCTGTTTGGAGGGGAATTTGGGAGGGTTGATGACGGCAGCTTCCTTACTGGGCCATCTTGAGAATGGAAGTCTTCCCCAATGAGCTTGTCATCTGTAAAATAGGAACTCAAGTGATTATCAAAAATTTCTCTAACAAAATTTGTTTTGTTAGTCCAAACTTGTCATTCCATAGGTGTGGAGAACTCTGAGTATAAAAATTCTCCCTCACTTCAGATCTGGAGCTCCTCATAACTCAGGATCTTTCCCAAGAGCACTTAATGGTTAAATGACTTGTGTGGAGGTCACAAGGCCAACAGATATCTGAGATAGGCCTTGTGATCAGGTACTTACTCCTAACCCTAAGTGCATCTGCACCCTACTCCGCTCATTGCTTCTTCCTCAAACAGTGGCTCCTCATTACAGAGTCAAGTTCAGATTCATTGGCTTTGCAATTAAGACTACCAGGATCAGCTTCCTCGTACTTCTTACTGCTCTGTTGTTGGAACCTTCTGTTACAGTTGCCCCTCAAACACAAACCTTGCTGTCCTGCCTTCTCTTATATTAGGACAAGAGAATGTGGTGGTTGTATATGATAGAGGAAGCCCAAATGGAAAGGGCACTGGACTCAGTCAGGAGATGTGAGTTCAAGTCCCACTTCTGGTATTAACCATGTGATGGTGGTCAAATCACTTCAGCTCTTGGGGCTTCAAAAACTGCCCCCTATAGAATTAGGGCAATTTCAATGATTCTATGGTTTCTATGGATTCCAGATCTGGACCATATCCACCTATCCTCTTTATCCCCAAATCTTTTGCTTACCTTACTTTTCTCATTAGTTGTATGAGCCAAGAGAAAGAGCACAATCCAGGAGCCAGAAAGTAGAGCTCTAGTTTTGGCTCTATTGCCAACTACCTCTGAGATTTTGGACAATTCTTGGAATCATCCAGGTCTTCATTTTTTTTCACCTATAAAACAAGAAGTTAGACCAGTAAGGTGCCTTCCAGTTCTAAGACTCTGAATGCAAATCTGAGTAATGTCCTTCATTCTGCCATCCCACCCTTTACCTTAGACCCTTCACTTGATTTTGTGACTTCATGGCTCATTGGTAGCATGCTGTAACAGGACAAGAAGCCAAGAGTCAAGAGATTTGCATCCTAACCCTGACTTGGGTACTCACTAGCTCTAGGGAGACCTTAGGCAAATGCCTTTTCCCTCTCAACTTCAAATTTTTTATCTATCATATGGGGTGGGGGGCAATAATATCTTTTCTACATATGTCACAGAGTTGTGGATGTGAAAAGTCTCTGGAAAGAGTTAAAAGTGTCACACAAACACAAGGTCTTCTAAGAGGCTATGTCCACTCCTTGCCCTCCTATCCCACAACATTTTAGGTTTTAATGATTTAAGTACTAATCACCCTAGAGTCAGCAATATTGGGAGTTGCTTACTCCTTTTACGTTTCCTGATTGAGTAGCTCTTCATGTTCGCTGGTCAATTCTCTTTGGCAGAACTCCTCCCTTCCTTTGTCTTTCTCCTCATCCTCCCAATCACAGGGACTTTTACAAAACTCAAGTCCTCCAGTAGAGAATAGCTCTGCTCCAGAAGTGGTCCAGCTGCAACATATGAAGAAAGCAGGCAGGGAGGTGAGAAACCCCTCATTTTGTGTGACAGCCATTCAGAGGAGAGTAACCAAAAGGAAGCTGTGAGTGCACCCAAATAGGTGACCTCACTAGATAAACTCCCTTTCAGGATCTAAATTCATGATCCTAAATGATTCCAGCAGTGGAGTAGGGGGCTGAATACCTATTTAAGGATTCCTTTGCAGGCCAAGGTTGAACTAAAGGACTTTTAGAGGGTTCCATCAAATGTGATATTTTGTTTTATTTTTAAATCCTTACCTTCTGTCATAGAATCAATATTGTATATTGATTCCAAGGCAGAAGAGTGGTGAGAGCTAGGCAATTAACTAAGTTAAGTGACTTACCCAGGGCCACCCAGCTAGGAAGTGTCTGAGGCCAGATTGTAATCTAGGATCTCTAGTCTCTAGGCTTTGCTCTCAATCCACTGAGCCACCCAGCTGCTCCCAACTCTGAGATTTTATAAAAGTTGCTTCTCTATAAGGCTAAACAACATGTTACAAGTTTACAGGCAACCAGCTCAATACTGTTCCAACTAACCACTCTCTTTGTCCTTACTGTGGACCAGGTCCAGGGTCTTTCCAAAGGAAGGACAGAAATGGGGCCTGTGCTTTCCAAAGGTGGTGGGAAGGGGGGGGGGAGGTGGTTTGAGGGCATAACCTCTGAAGAGGATCTGAACAGTTTGGGAGAATGCAGCTTTTCCAGAGATACAGCTTTCTCCACCAGCTGGGGAAATTGCACAATATAATATAGAAAGAGTCTGAACTTGTAGTAAGAAGACTTGTCAAATGGATCAAATCTCACTGATATCATGAATCCCTGGTGAGATCTGGGACAGGTAGTTTTCCACTGGGCTTCAGTTTCTGCATTTGTAAAGTGACAATAATAATATTTAGTCTATTTATACCATGGAAGTTGTAAGTTTTAGAGTTAGAAGGGACCTCTACAATCATCTTTTTTTTCAGTGTCCTTAAACTTCCTAAGCCTGAACACAACCCTTCTCACATGATCTTACTAGGGCAGAACCCAGAGGAACTACTATCTTGTTAGTCCTGGAAACTATATTCTCTGATGCATCTGAAGATCCTGTTAGCATTTTTGGCTATAGTAGTGTACTGTTGACTCATAGTGAGTTTATAGGCTATTAAAACCCCCTATATTTTTTCGAATAATTTACTAACCATACCTCTTCCATATTGTATTTGTGGAGTTGATTTTTTTTAATTTAAGACTTCACATTTGCCCTATCATTTCATCTTATTCAATTCCATGTCTAGCCTTATCATCCCATTGAAATTGTTCTCTTGGAAGTTACTAACGATCTTATCTGCCAAATCCAATGGCCTTTTCTCAATCTTCATTCACCTTGGCCTCTCTGCAGCCCTTGACCATGTCGATCACTCCTCCTTCATATTCTCTTCTTGCTAGGTTGTGGGGTTTGGGTTTTTTGTTGTTTTAATTTTTTTAACCCTTACTTCCCATATTAGAATCAATTCTAAGTATTGGTTCCAGGGCAGAAGAGAGGTAAGGGTTAGGCAATCAGGGTTAAGTGACTTGTTCAGGGTCAGTACCTAGGACAGATACCTAGGAAGTATCTAATACTTCATCCCTGGAATGCTTTCCCTTCTCCATTCTGACCACTGACCTCTCTTGGCTTCCTTTAAGATCCAACTAAAATCTAACCTTCCATAGGAAAACCTATCCCTGCCCCTCTTAATAATGGTGCCTTCCTGAACAGTGGTAATAGAAACACAGAAGAAAAACAACTGCTTGATCACAGAGGTCGATGGGGATATGATTGGGGATGTAGATTCTAAACTATCGATCACCCTAGTGCAAATATCAATAATATGGAAATAGGTCTTGATCACGGACACATGCAAAACCCAGTGGAATCGCACTATGGGAGGGGGTTGAGGGAGGGGATGGAAAGAACATGAACCATGAAAAAATATTCTAAATTAACTAATTAAATAAAATTTTCCAAAAATCAAAATAAATCAATAAAGTTGTTGGGAAAAAAATAATGGTGCCTTCATTCTGTTAATCATTTCCTACTTATCCTGTATATAGTTTGTTTAGTATATATTTGTTTGCATTTTTGTCTCCTCCAGTAGACTGCAAGCTATTTGAAGGCAGAGATTGTTTTTTGCCTCTATTTTTGTATCTCAGGCAGGCAGGTACCTAATATTGATTGATTGATTGATTGATTAGCCTCTCAAGATATTTTTTCATTCTGATTCTGTCATTTTCTGCAATTTTGTTAAACTTGCCATCTATACCTGTGTCTAAGCTGTTAAAAGAAATGTTAAGTAGCATAGGACCTAGTAGCATAGAACATCCCACTAGAAATACCTACCATGTTGGTGCTAAACTATAAATAGCTGTGATTTTGATCATTTAACCAGTTCTAAATCTATTAAATTCACCTAATTATATTATGGTTTAGTATATACCTCTCTATTTTTTCTATACTGCTGACATGAGATACTTTATTAATGCTTTGTTGAAATCTGAGTAAATTATATGGGTTGCATTTCCCTCAGATTACCAGTTTAATTAATAAACCTGTCCAAAAAATAAAAGAGAAATAAAATCAGTCTGAGATGTCCTTTTTTTAAAACTTTTATCTTCTGTCTTACTATTGATAATTCGAAGACATAGCTGTGGCAAGGACTAGGCAATCAGGATTAAATGACTTGCCCAGGGTCACACAGCTAAAAAGTTCTCAAAGAAGCTTTGTGAGCCCTTTGAAATCACTAATACATTTTCAAGATGTTTACCAATTAACTTTAATGATCTTCAAGGATTGAAGTCAAGTTCACTGTCATCTTTTTTTTTTTTTGCAGATTCTATTCTCTTCCTTGTTTTTTGAAAATTGAAACAACTTTCGCCCTTTTCCACCCATTAAGTACCTCTCCTATCTTCCCTGCATTTCCCATATTTTTTCAAATGTCACTGACAGTGGCTTAGAAATCATCTTTGTTGACTTCCGGTCAAGATGGCGGCTTAGAGAAAGCTAAAATTCAGATCTCCGGAAACCCTTCCCAACCGATCTCAAACTATAGGCTCCTAGGGCGCCAAAATTCAAAACAGCATAGACCCTGGGAATCCTCCTCCTGGACCTGGACCTGGATCAAAAGGTACAGCCCCCTTCAAAAGCCAGAACCCGAGAACACTCGGACATAAGGGGTAGGAGCGCAGAGTCCAAGGCTCCAGGAAGCTGCGGCCCCTCCCCCCTCAGAGAGCAGGGTCGTCTGAAACAACAGTAACCCTCCGGGCGGCAAGACAGCCTCAGGGCCAGCTATTCTGAAGGCAACTTCCAGAAAGCAACCCGACCCAGTGGAGGGGGCACCCAAACAGCAGGGAAACAGAGAGAGCCGGGGGGGGGGGGGGGGCGAATGTAAGCCCCTGGCCGGATCCTTCCATTCCAGTTCCAAAGTCACTGCCTTAAGGCATACTCAGTTCAACTCAGGGAAAGGTCATAGAACGGATAATCTGCCCAGGACTAAAGCCTCTGAACACCAGACAGAGATAAGAAAAGCTAATCCTCCCCATTCAGAGATGGCAAACTGCACAGAAGCACAGAAGCCCCAAAATCCCAAGAAAAATAAGAAGAAAGGGGCGACTTTGGACACATTCTATGGAGCCAAAATACAAACTACAGAGGAGATAGAATACGATACACAAGAAAATGCTCCAAAACCTTCCAAAGGAAATGGAAACTCTCCACAAACCCATGAAGAATTTGAATCAGAAATGACCAAAAAGATGGAAGCCTTCTGGGAGGAAAAGTGGGAAATAATGCAAAAGAAATTCACGCATCTACAAAACCGGTGTGACCAAACTGAAAAGGAAAAGCAGGCTTTAAAGGCCAGAATCAGGCAACTGGAAGACAACAACCATGTAAAAGAGCAAGAATTAATAAAGCAAAACCAAAATACCAAGAAATTAGAAGAGAACATAAAATATCTCACTGACAAGGTGACATATCTGGAAAATAGAGGGAGAAGAGATAATTTAAGAATAATTGGACTTCCAGAAAAGCCAGAAATAAACACCAAACTCGACATCATGATACAAGATATAATCAAAGAAAATTGCCCAGAGATTCTAGAACAAGGGGGTAATACAGCCACTGACAGAGCTAACAGAACACCTTCTACACTAAACCCCCAAAAGACAACTTCCAGGAATGTAATTGCCAAATTCCAAAGCTCTCAAACAAAAGAAAAAATCGTACAGGAAGCCAGAAAAAGACAATTTAGATATAAAGGAATGCCAATCAGGGTCACACAAGACCTTGAAAGTTCTACTCTGAATGATCGTAAGGCATGGAACATGATCTTCAGAAAGGCAAGAGAGCTGGGTCTTCAACCAAGAATCAGCTACCCAGAAAAACTGACTATATACTTCCAAGGGAAAGTATGGGCATTCAACAAAATAGAAGATTTCCAACTTTTTGCAAAGAAAAGACCAGAGCTCTGTGGAAAGTTTGATACCGAAAAACAAAGAGCAAGGAATACCTGAAAAGGTAAATATTAAGGAAAGGGGAAAGGAGAAAAATGTTTTCTTCTTTTATTCAAACTTTCTTCTATAAGGACTACATTTCTATCAATCTATGTATACTAACATGTGGGGAAAATGTAATGTATAAATATGGGGTAAAGAAAGACCAAATAGAATAATCTTTCTCACACAAAGATTCACATGGGAAGGGGAGGGGAAGAAAACACCTATAAGAAGGAGAGGAAGAGAGGATTTTTTACTTAAACCTTAATCTCAGGGAAATCAACTCTGAAAGGGAAAAACATCCAGATCCATTGGGATCTTGAATTCTATCTTACCCAACAAGGGTAAGTAGAAGGGAAAACCAAGGGGGGGAGGGGGAGAGGGAAAACAAAAAGAGAGGGAAAGAGAGAGGGGAGGGGGAGGGAACAAAAAGGGAGGGACTAAAAAGGGAAACATCAAGGGAGGGGACAAGGGGGACTGGTTCAAAGTAAATCATTGGATTAAAAGGTAGAGCCGAAGAAGAAAAGGTTAGAATTAGGGAAGGATATCAAAATGCCAGGGAGTCCACAAGTGACAGTCATAACTTTGAACATGAATGGGATGAACTCACCCATAAAACGTAGAAGAATAGCAGAATGGATTAGAATCCAAAACCCTACCATATGTTGTCTTCAAGAAACACACATGAGGCAGGTTGACATCCACAAGGTCAGAATTAAAGGATGGAGTAAGACCTGGGCCTCAACTGACAGAAAGAAGGCAGGAGTGGTAATCATGATATCTGATAAAGCCAAAGCAAAAATAGACCTGATCAAAAGGGACAGGGAAGGTAATTATATTTTGTTAAAAGGGACTTTAGACAATGAGGAAATATCATTAATCAACATGTATGCACCAAATAATATAGCACCCAAATTTCTAATGGAGAAACTAGGAGAATTGAAGGAAGAAATAGACAGCAAAACCATATTAGTGGGAGACTTAAACCAACCATTATCAAATTTAGATAAATCAAATCAAAAAATAAATAAGAAAGAGGTAAAAGAAGTGAATGAAATCTTAGAAAAATTAGAATTAATAGACATATGGAGAAAAATAAATAGGGATAAAAAGGAATACACCTTCTTCTCAGCACCACATGGCACATTAACAAAGATTGACCATACATTAAGTCACAGAAACATAGCACACAAATGCAGAAAAGCAGAAATAATGAATGCAGCCTTCTCAGATCACAAGGCAATAAAAATAATGATTAGTAATGGTACATAGAAAACTTAATCAAAAACCAATTGGAAATTAAACAATATGATACTTCAAAATCATTTAGTTAAAGAAGAAATAATAGAAACAATTAATAATTTCATCGAGGAAAATGACAATGGCGAGACATCCTTTCAAACCTTTTGGGATGCAGCAAAAACAGTAATCAGAGGTAAATTCATATCCCTGAATGCTTATATTAACAAACTAGGGAGAGCAGAGATCAATCAATCAATTGGAAATGCAAATGAAAAAACTCAAAAGCAATCAAATTAAAAACCCCCAGCAGAAAACCAAACTAGAAATCCTAAAAATTAAGGGATAAATTAATAAAATTGAAAGTGATAGAACTATTGATTTAATAAATAAGACAAGAAGCAGGTACTTTGAAAAAACAAACAAAATAGACAAAGTACTGGTCAATCTAATTAAAAAAAGGAAGGAAGAAAAGCAAATTAACAGCATCAAAGATGAAAAGGGGGACAGCACCTCCGATGAAGAGGAAATTAAGGCAATCATTAAAAATTACTTTGCCCAATTATATGGCAATAAATACACCAATTTAGGTGATATGGATGAATACATACAAAAATACAAACTGCCTAGACTAACAGAAGAAGAAATAGAATTCTTAAATAATCCCATAACAGAAAATGAAATCCAACAAGCCATCAAAGAACTTCCTAAGAAAAAATCCCCAGGGCCTGATGGATTCACCAGTGAATTCTATCAAACATTCAGAGAACAGTTAATCCCAATACTATACAAACTATTTGACATAATAAGCAAAGAGGGAGTTCTACCAAACTCCTATAATGACACAAACATGGTACTGATTCCAAAACCAGGCAGGTCAAAAACAGAGAAAGAAAACTATAGACCAATCTCCCTAATGAATATAGATGCAAAAATCTTAAATAGGATACTAGCAAAAAGACTCCAGCAAGTGATCAGAAGGATCATCCACCATGATCAAATATGATTTATACCAAGGATGCAGGGCTGATTCAATATTAGGAAAACCATCCACATAATTGACCACATCAATAAGCAAACCAACAAGAACCACATGATTATCTTAATAGACGCAGAAAAAGCATTTGATAAAATACAACACCCATTCCTATTAAAAACACAGGGTTTTTAATAGGTTTAATAGGTTTTTAAAACACATTATTAAAAAACACATTCCTATTAAAAACACAGGTTTTAAAAAACAGGGTCATTCCTAAAAATAATAAACAGTATATATCTAAAACCATCAGCTCATATCATCTGCAATGGGGATAAACTAGACGCATTCGCAATAAGATCAAGAGTGAAACAAGGATGCCCATTATCACCTCTACTATTTGACATTGTACTAGAAACACTAGCAGTAGCAATTAGAGAACAAAAAGAAATTGAAGGCATCAAAATAGGCAAGGAGACCAAGTTATCACTCTTTGCAGATGACATGATGATCTACTTAAAGAATCCTAGAGATTCAACCAAAAAGCTAATTGAAATAATCAACAACTTTAGCAAAGTTGCAGGATACAAAATAAACCCACATAAATCATCAGCTTTTCTATATATCTCCAACACAGCTCAGCAGCAAAAACTAGAAAGAGAAATCCCATTCAAAATCACCTTAGACAAAATAAAATACCTAGGAATCTATCTCCCAAGACAAACACAGGAACTATATGAACACAACTACAAAACATTCTCCACACAACTAAAACTAGACTTGAGCAATTGGAAAAACATTAACTGCTCATGGATAGGATGAGCCAATATAATAAAAATGACCATCCTACCCAAACTTATTTATCTATTTAATGTCATACCCATTGAACTACCAAAATACTTCTTCACTGATCTAGAAAAAACCATAACAAAATTCATTTGGAACAACAAAAGATCAAGGATATCCAGGGAAATAATGAAAAAAAACACATATGATGGGGGCCTTGCAGTCCCAGACCTTAAACTATATTACAAAGCAGCAGTGATCAAAACAATTTGGTACTGGCTAAGAAACAGAAAGGAAGATCAGTGGAATAGACTGGGGAAAAGCGACCTCAGCAAGACAGTATATGATAAACCCAAAGATCCCAGCTTTTGGGACAAAAATCCACTATTCGATAAAAACTGCTGGGAAAATTGGAAGACAGTGTGGGAGAGACTAGGAATAGATCAACACCTCACACCCTACACCAAGATAAATTCAAAATGGGTGAGTGACTTAAACATAAAGAAGGAAACCATAAGTAAATTGGGTAAACACAGAATAGTGTACATGTCAGACCTTTGGGAGGGGAAAGACTTTAAAACCAAGCAAGACATAGAAAGAATCATAAAATGTAAAATAAATAATTTTGACTACATCAAATTAAAAAGCTTTTGCACAAACAAAACCAATGTAACTAAAATCAGAAGGGAAACAACAAACTGGGAAAAAATCTTCATAGAAACCTCTGACAAAGGTTTAATTACTCAAATTTATAAAGAGCTAAATCAACTGTACAAAAAATCAAGCCATTCTCCAATTGATAAATGGGCAAGGGACATGGATAGGCAGTTCTCAGATAAAGAAATCAAAACTATTAATAAGCACATGAAGAAATGTTCTAAATCTCTTATAATCAGAGAGATGCAAATCAAAACAGCTCTGAGGTATCATCTCACACCTAGCAGATTGGCTAACATGACAGCTATGGAAAGTAATGAATGCTGGAGGAGATGTGGCAAAGTAGGGACATTAATTCATTGCTGGTGGAGTTGTGAACTGATCCAACCATTCTGGAGGGCAATTTGGAACTATGCCCAAAGGGCGACAAAAGAATGTCTACCCTTTGATCCAGCCATAGCACTGCTGGGTCTGTACCCCAAAGAGATAATGGACAAAAAGACTTGTACAAAAATATTCATAGCTGCGCTCTTTGTGGTGGCCAAAAATTGGAAAACGAGGGGATGCCCATCAATTGGGGAATGGCTGAGCAAACTGTGGTATATGTTGGTGATGGAATACTACTGTGCTAAAAGGAATAATAAAGTGGAGGAATTCCATGGAGAATGGAACAACCTCCAGGAATGGATGCAGAGCAAAAGGAGCAGAACCAGGAGAACATTGTACACAGAGACTAATACACTGTGGTATAATCCAACGTAATGGACTTCTCCATTAGTGGTGGTGTAATGTCCCTGAACAATCTGCAGGGATCTAGGATAAAAAGCACTATTCATAAGCAGAGGACAAACTGTGGGAGTGGAAACACCGAGGAAAAGCAACTGCCTGAATAAAGCGGTTGAGGGGACATGACTCTAAATGAACACTCTAATGCAAATATTATCAACATAGCAATGGGTTCAAATCAAGAAAACATGTAAAGCCCAGTGGATTTACGTGTCAGCTATGGGGCGGGGGGGAGGAAAAGAAAATGATCTATGTCTTTAATGAATAATGCTTGGAAATGATCAAATAAAATATATTTTTTTAAAAAGTGCTTAGTACAGTGCCTGGCTATTAGTACACACTATATAAATGCTTATTCCTTCCCCTATGTAAAATGAATTGTAAAACTTTGTGTTGTATAAATGCTGGTAATTTTTATATGGCATACTGATTTTTAGTGTTACATTTTTGTTTTTGTATCCCCTGCACCTAGTAGATTGACTTGCATCTGGTAGATGCTTAATAAACACTGCATTGTATTGAAAAAAAAAAAGAAATCATCTTTGTTAGTTCTTTCCGTGTATGATGATGTTTTTCTTTTGGGTCAGGTGATTTGAATTCATTAAGGGTGTCTATGTTCTTTGTTACTATCTCCTCTGTATTTATTTTGGGTATCAAATTCATGTTAGCCATGTGTTGTCCTATCCCTTCTGCTATAAAGGCCTTTCTTCTTGGAAGACAGAAGGAAAATCAGAACTGCAATAGTTCTGCTCCATTTCTGCCTTCAGTTAACATCACCTTAATGTCCCTAAGGAGCTCTTCTATTCCTTCTTTATGTAATAGGGGGCTGACAAATGGTCCCATTTCCTGATGGTTCTCAGAATATCTGATCCTCCACTCGGAAGTAGTTTTGAGGCCTTCTTTGAGGAGAATTGGGATGATACATAATGGAAGAACCTTGGAGAAATTTTAGAGCATACTTAAACTCTTTAGTTTGCTTCAGTCCATTGAGCAGATGCCCAAAAAACAGCCTCTCTGACTAACTGAACAGAACTTTAGAATCTTCTTTTGATTTAACCTTTTCTCTTTTTATGACTTCTTGACAAGAGTCTGGTGAAGGACAATGATGAAAGAGGAGAAATGGCAGGCCCTTTCCCCATCCAAGACCAACATGTGCCATGAATATATGGATGGGCCTTTTCTTTGTTCACTTGTTTTATATCAGGTGAAAGAAGTTGGAGTCTTCTGAGTTTTATAAAGTCAAGAGAGGGATCCAAATGGGAGTTCAGAGGTACAGGAGTTATGACCGACATGTTTTACAGCCAACCTAGCATCACCGCCCTTTGGAGCACTAGAAGCCCAGCAGCAGCTGTGATGAGGCCTCATTTGGACCAAAGCTATGTAGAAACTGTGTAAAGAGTGTGTCCATTCTCTCCAGAGTCTTAGGTGATATAGAGAAGAGTGTACCTCAGAGGTATTAGGAAAGAAATGTTTATACCACTGTTTTTGCCCTATATTTGAAGTAAATATACCATTGTAAAAATCTAGAGATTTTAATTGGTTAAATAAAACTGAGATGCTAGTTATTGGTGGCTAATAGTGGGGAGAATTACCCAGAATATGGGCCCAAGCAAAAAAAAAGAAAGCATTAGAGAAGAAATATTCCAACCCCTCAAAAGTATTCCTAGAATCCATAGGGAGAGATTTAGTGGCCTGATTCTGAGATAATGGACCCTAAAATACATTTGCCCCACCTCTTTACACAATATAGCTAAACTTCAGAAATGTTTAAAAAAATGTTAAAAAAAATACATATTATTACCTAAGAAATGATGGTTCTGGAAAAGCTACAGATTGTAGTTTTTATCTTTTTCTTCAGTCAAAAAAACTAGGGGAAAAAAACAAAATGTCTTTGTTGATCCCCTTTGCTCTCCTTTACCACCCCAAGGACTTGGAAGATGAATTTACTTCCTGATTGCCTACCCTTCACGTTAAATTTCAGCTACTTTAGCTTACACTTATTTCCTGCTACCAACACAGCCACCAGCCTGTTTTACTTGGCTTCTGCTTTGGCAAAAGAGGCAAACTGGGCTTGCATCCTGACTCAAACACTTATTGGCTTGGTAATCCTGGACAAGCAAGATACTTAAGCCTTTAGTACCTCAGTTTCCTCATCTGTAAAAATCAAAATAATAATACTTATGGAATAGAGTTGTTGGAAGGGAAGCATTCTGTAGGCCTTAAAGTGCAAAAGAAATGTAGGTTGTTTCTATTATATTAGCAACAACATTTTTCCACTTGGTCTCCCAATTCACTTCTTGTACAGTGACCATATTGGCTTTCATCTCTGCAATGCTAAGCTCTCACCTACTCTCTGTTTTTGCTGGCCTTAAACATGACTCTCCCTTCTCTCTCCCTAGTCTTTGAATGCTTTAGACCCTCAAGTTGCATGCTGAATTAAGAGTGCCCTCCCTCAGGACAGAGATTCTTATTTGTCCTTCAGTATCCCACAAAGAGCCAATAGCCATATTTCATGGTCCAGGATAATATCTCCTTCGATAGAGGCAACACTGATGATTCCCTCATTTTTACAGTATAATAACAAAGATATAATGTTCCCAAATGGATTATGATTTCATTAATTCAGCTGCTTCCTGCACTGTTGCAGATCCCCATAATAATTTCCATTATTTTTCATCCTATATGATTCTTGTGTATATTCCATTAATACTTTATGAAAAATCTACCCAAAGTGCTAAAGCCCTCCCTCTGGTTATTGGAATATATTAAGCAGATCAATCTAGCATCCAGATTGTCCATCCCTTGCCACTCACGCTCACTAGATGAGCAACCTACTCTCTTTTCAGTTATCTAGGCTCCTGACAAGGTCTCATTTCTTCTAAATCAACACTGGCAACATGCTGGTGATTTGCTCTCGGTTTACTTGCACCCACCGTATATCTTTCCATTGCCCTGAATCACCAACAATTCTTAACTCCTCTGAGATAATACTATTTAATGATTCAGTCACACAGCATCTCTGATTCCTAGCAGTGAGCAAGCTTAGGGCCATTCAAAGGCACTGAGCAATCTCCCAAATGCAATCTAGCCTGCTCTCCTCCTGCTTGCTCAACACTAAGCTCACTGTTTGGCTGTAGTTCATGTTCAAGTTATGTATTCATCTACTGGTCAATCAATTAGAAAATCCTCATTATGTTTCAACTGAGTGCTAGACACTAGGGATAAAAATACATGTTCCTGGTAGGCTGTCACTACAATACCGCAATCTGGGAAACACCTCCTTTTCACCCACTTCTGTTCTTTGAGTGTAGATGATTAAACTAAAACCATTCAAAGAATTTTGCGTGTTTCACTGAGTAGGCTTTATAATGTCTTAGAATTCTATTCAGTGAGCACAACACAATGCCATCTCTCAGGAGGATCATCTGCAGAACCTTGACAGCCGTAAGGAATTCTCCTTCTGTCTAGATTCTGCGTGGGACACCCTATATAATAATGGTTGGTGGTCGACCTTTGGACTCCAAGAGGACCAGAATGACATCACTCTGCTGGGGTCAATGAATAGTGTCTGACTGTGGCTGATCAGACCAATGAGAGCTTGGAAAGCTATGCCGAAGGTCAGGCACAAATAGCCTGTGTATAATATTATATACATACATGCAATATAACTATATGCATGTTATATATGACAATGTAATAATGATATATAATAAAATTATGTCACTTCAAATTTATAAAGCACTTTGCATGCTGAACATCTTAGGTCGTCATATGCCTAATACTTGACATCAAAGTTCTGTTGGTCATTGAACGCTGTACTTGTATCTCTGTTATAAAGATTTATGTTTAATGAATGTTCAGAAAGCACCTCTAACAAAAGCTAATATTTTGTTCTGCTGAATCATGTGCTTAAAAAAATCAACAAAAGTGCATCAGTCAATATTTTATATTCTTGGGGATAGCTGGATAGCTTAGTAGATAGAGAACTAGGCTTAGAGATGGAAGGTCCTTGGTTCAAATCTGAACTCAGATACTTCCTAGCTATATGACCCTGGACAAGTCACTTAACCCCCATTGCCTCACCCTTGCCACTCTTCTGTCTGAAACCCAATATACAGTATTGATTCTAAGATGGAAGAGTTTAAAACAAATTTCTTTTTTATATTTTCTATACCTTACACTTACTGGAAAGGTGTGGTTTGCTGAAAACAAAACAAAACTTCAAAAGCCTCATTCTTCCCTTTGCATGTATTTGCTAAATGAATTACAACAAATGTAATTTCTAAGTCACAAGCAGATGTTGTGACAAGGGCCCCTAGCCTCGCCTCACCTTCCTTACCCATTGATCCTGTGCTGACCTTGTTCTCCTGGATATTGGATGGATAGAGTTATCGACCAGGAGAGAGTTAGAACAGATACATACACACACACATATACGGTGGACAGTGAGTCCCTAGCCCCCTTTCTCTAGACCAGGTGAGCCCAGCAGGCATGTTCAGGTATAGTTTGAGACAGATAAAGAGGTACATCCCTAAGGAAACTGGGGCTTTACTTCTACGGCTTCCCCAAACCATCCTGGCATCTTGAAATATTCCACCATGTTGGATGCTCCAGCTCTAAATTTGGCTGCCCATTCATGGGTCCTCAGAAGCCTTCTAGTCTTCTCAATTCTTCTTAATTTTTAGTTGTTGTTTTAAGGACCCAGGGTTTTATTATAGGTAAGAAAAAACTGCTCAACCAAAGCAGAGTAATAGTTACTGGGCAGTTTAGTCTTAGGGAGATGAAGTAACTTGGCCAGGACCACAAATCCTCCATCAGGAACAGTTTTGAGACCCAGGATTTCCTTAGTTTGAAACCTACTTTCTATCATCTTCTTAATTTTACTTTATCAATAATCCTTTAACAAAAAAAATAATGATCTTTTAACTTTATTCAACTTAAAAATCTCTCTTCTCATCAAGAGGGAGATGATGAGATTCTGGTCCAAAGGCCTAAAACTTATCAAGCAGGTTTTTGGCTTCTTTGTTTTTTGTTGCTTTATAATTGAATCCAAAAACAGTCTCTTAATTTCCCATCCCACTTTCCCCAGTCTGGCCTCCTTTCTTTGCCTAAGGTCTAAAGCAAGAAACCTAATTCTAGCTCTATGTCTCTCCTATTCACTCCATCATCTCTATGCATACAGCTTTCAACTTGTACCTAAATCATTCTAATGCTCTCTTTTTTGTTGTTGTTTGAAGCCTTACCTTCTGTTTTAGAATTGATATCAAGTGTTAGGTTCAAGGCAGAAGAGCAGTAAGGGTAAGGTAGTTGGGGTTAAGTGACTTGCCTAGGGTCCAGGAAGTGTCTGAGGACAGATTTGAACCCAGAATCTCCCCTCTCTAGGCTGGCTCTATCCACTGAGCTACCTAGCTTCCTCTACCCCTAACAGTTTCTTAATTAATTTTCTGGCTTCTAGTCTCTCTAACTATCCCCTATATCACTTCTAAGTCATATTACTAAGGCACAAGACTGGCCTTGCCAACTCCATAAACCAAAATTCTCACTGGCTTCCTATTTCTTTCAGGATAAAATACAAGTTCCATAGCTTAATATTCACACTCCTTTATAATCTAACTGAATTTCACATCCTATAATTCTATGAATACTCACAGCTATGAGATCATGATCCCTCTTTAAGTATTATCTGTGCTCTTGTGTCATTTACCAGAAGTGTAGGGTTGGCATCACTTCATTTGTTTTCCTCCAGGATGCTTGGTGAAGGGCTCTGTATATGGAGCATCTGTTGGCCAATAAACATTGGTTGAGTTGAAGAGATAGAAAGCTATCTCTGTCTTCTCAAGGTAGAGCAGGAACATGCTGGCCTCGGATCTTCAGATCCCCCTGAATGGTCTTTGTGAGAACTGCTTGTTCTATGGGTTAGCTGGCTGCACAGGCCAATGCCAATGGAACTTTCAGCCAATGGCAGTTAAACTGATTGTTTAACTGACAAACCCCACAACCCAAGGGCAAAGATACCAAGGCCCTGTTCCCAAGTTCTATCTCTTTCTGGAGGTCATTCATCCCCCACTAGGTTCAGAACTCCGGTCTGGTTCTCATATACTGTCTTCAAATTCTAACTCTATGCTTGCTTCTTTGTTCTGGATCCCAACCATGATTCCTTTTTTCATTTCATTTTCCTTTTTTTTTTAAATAAGCATTTAAAAAAAAAAAGTAATCTCCCCCCCCCCACTACCTCCCCTCTCCATTGAGCAAATAAAAAACAAAACAAAACAAAAAACAAGATGAAAAATAAAACTCCATACATAGTTGCTAAATCTGGGGGGAAAAAAATTAAGTTCATCACCTCTTTCCCAGGAGATGGCTGTCTTTTCTTCTTAATTCTTGTTGACTTATTTATCATTGCATTGATAATTCTAAAGTCTTTCAAAGTTGTTTTTCTCTAAAATGTTATCATTATGTAATTGGTCTCTTTTGGCTCACATAGTTCTGCATTAGTTCATAAAAGTCTACCCATTTTCCTCTGAAATTGTCCATTCCATCATTTCTTATGGCACAATAATTTCCGATTTCATTCACATGCCATAATTTACTTAGCTGCTCTCTCACAGGATGACCCTTTAGTTTCCAATTTTTAACTGCTGTGAAAAGCACTTCTGTCAGTACTTTTAGGGCAGCTAAATGGCATACTGGATAAAGTGTCAGGCCTAGAGTCAGGAAGACCTGAATTCAAATCTGACCTCAGATGCTTACTGTTGGGTGACCCTAAGCAAGACACTTAACTCTGTTTGCCTCAGTTTCCTCATCTGGAAAATGAATTAGAGAAAGAAATGGTGAACTACTTCTGTATCTTTACCAAGAAAACCCCAAATGAGGTCATGAAGAGTCAAACACAACTGAAAAATGATGGAACAAAAGTCAATACTTTTCTATGGAGAGAGCCTTTTCTTCTATTCTTCTATGGAGAAACCCAGTAGCAATATGGCATAGTCAAAGGGCATGCACAATTGGGTAACTAGTTTAAGTATTAAGATCTTATTTACAAGATAGAAAGATACTGGATTGGCTTCTTCTTTTCTTATTATTGCAATCAATTTATATAATATTAGACAATTCTTACCTAATGAATAAAGTATCAGGATTAATGGATAGAGTACCTGGATTCAATGGATTGAACCCAGGAAGATCTGAATTCAAATCTGGCCTCCGACATTTACTAGTTGTGTGACCCCGGGCAAGTCACATACTCTGCCTCAGTTTCCTCATCTGGAAAATGAGCTTGAGGAGGAAATGGCAAACCATTCCAGTATCTTTGCCCAAAAAATCCCAAGTGGGCCGACACATGAAAATGACTCAACAGCAACAACAAAAATATTTAATACAATTCACTTATAAATCCATCTGATCCTGGAGCTTTTTCTTTGGTAATTCATATATGACTTTCATTTATGGCAGTTAGGTGGCAAAGTACATAGAGCACTAAGCATGAGACCTCTGCCTCAGACACTTAAAAGCTGTGTGACAAAAATAGCCATGTGGGCAAGTCATTTAACCTCTTATTACTATTATTACATATAACAATACTATTATTACATATAACTACTTTAATCAATTCCCTTTTTTTTTTAACTCTCACCTTCTGTCTTAGAAACAATACTGTGCAGTGATCCTAAGGAAGAAGAGCAGTAAGGTCTAGGCAACGGGGGATAAGTTACTTGCCCAGGGTCATACAGCTAGGAAGTGATTGAGGCCAGATTTAAAGCCAGGACCTCCTCTCTCTAGGTCTGACTCTCAACTCACTGAACCATCTAGCTGACCTCTCAACTCTTTAAAATTATAAATTGCAGAGAAGGTACACTGATAAAGGAAGATCTTCACTAGGAAGTTCCCTACATGCATGAAATCCCAGATTTGATTTAAAGAATACCCTGAAATAAACACTAAATGTATAAATTAATTTAGATAATATCACATTTTATTATCAAAACATACATATGTGCACACACACAAAGAATGTGACCTAAAAAAGTGTTCATGCTTTTGGAAGATTTAGTTGTCAAACATTTACCAAGCACATCCCTCATTTGATCCCAGGTCATCTGACTTCATTATTCTTTCAACCTCATGTAAAACAGCTCAAGTGGCTCAGGTCTGGTAGTGTTCTTTAGCTGAAATGCAACCCTGGGAGCCCTGGCCAGAATACCAAGGCCATTGCCTATACTTGCTTCCAACCTGAAGACACAAGCATTTCGAGTGGAAAAAGAGCAGTCTCTCTTGCTTCCGTTGTTGGTGCCAGCTTGGATCTAGGTAGATAAGAAAAGGATAAAGATATTTCCCTCTTTTGTGCTGGGCAATCGCAATTTTCTAGCATCTTCCTCTGGTCCAACCCCAAACTAGAGCTAGAATTCTACAACTGTGATACAGGGGAAAAGATCCTCAGCTGGAGACTAAGTGGCATGGGGACCCATGGAAATGGAATATAGATGGCATCACAGTTGCCCTCCACTAAGCCCCATAAAGTCAGCAGCACCTTCTATTCTATCCATCTTATGAGGAGGTGCAGCAGAAGTGATAAAATGCAATGATGAGACTTTAAAAAAAGCCCAGTGGAATGAGTATCCCTTGCTCATTTTACTTTAGTATTCTGTTAAAAAAAAAAAAGTTCCCATATTTAATTCATCAAATAAACACTAAACATCTACTTTGTGTAGTAAAGTACTCGAGTTTAACCTCTTCTTCATATCTGCTGCCATATCTACAGATCTATAGATCAGAAGATTGAGAGGTAGAAGAGATCTCAGAGATTATCTAAGATTAACCAAGATTAACTGGCTCATTTTATTGATGAGGAAACTGAGGAAAGACAGGGGAGTTGATTGGTATAAGGCAATTCAACAAGCATCTACTGTGAGACCTTTAAGTGCCAGGTTTTGCCCTAGGCAGTGCTAAGAATACAAAGACAAAAATAAAATAAGCTCTGCTCTTAGGGAACACATTTTACTTAGGGTGAAGGGAAGGGAACAAGTACAGAGAGAAGTGAATACAAATATATGCAAAATAAATGCAAAGTAATTTTTCAGGGAGAGAACAACCAACTGGAAGGGAATGAAGAAAGACCTTCTATAGGAGATAACATTTGAGATAAGCCTTTGACTGGAGCTAGAGATTTCAAGAGGCAGAAGGAAGAGGGAAGAGCATCTCAGACCAGGAGGACAAAGGCAAGGCATGGGGGAAGGAATGTCCTATCCAAGGAACATGGAGAAGTCAATATGGAGAATTAGAAGTGTGGGAATTGTAATAAGCCAGGAAACAGAGGATGAAGTCAGACTATGAGACTCCAAAATAAAGGAATTTATATCTTATCCTAAGGACAATGGGGAACCACAGAAGTTTTTTGAGCAAGGAAGTCATAGTAAGACTCATGCTTTTGGATTATCAATTTGGTAGCTATGTGAAAGAAGGATTGGAGAGGACAGAGAATGGATGAAAAGAGACTAATCATGAGACTTTTGCAGGAGTCCAGGTGAGAAGTGAGGCGGGTCTGAATTAAGGTGGTAGTTGAGAAGGAAAAGAAGAGGAGAAATGTAAGACAACTGATAAGCTTTGGCAACTGATTATATATATATAGTGGAGGAGTAAGAATAAAGAATAACACCTCAAAATTTATGAATCTGGTGACTAGAAGAATGGAGGATGATACTGGAAGAACAGGGAATTCAGGAGTCTTGTTTTAGACTGAATGGCACATCCAGGTAAGAGATAAGGAGGGATAACTGGATATTTAGATTTTGGGGAGTCACCTGTACATAGAGATGATAAACTCATGGGATTTAATGAGCTCATCAAAATAGAGAATGTAGGGACAGAAGGTAATGAAGGGGTGGAGCTTATCCAGCAAAGATAACTGGTCAGAGAGATAAAAGGTAAATCAAGAGAGACCATCACTAAGAAGGAAAGACTGTACTGGAGGAGGAGGTGGTCAACAAAATCAAATGCTGCTGAGAGTTCAAAGATAATCAGGACTAAGAAGAGGCCATTGGATTTGGCAATTAAGATCACTAATGGCCTTGAAGAAAGCAATTTCATTTGAATGGTGGGGGGTCAGAAGCCAGCACATAAACAGCATGGAGAGGTGTGTGGGAGCTAAGGAAGCTGAAGCAAAAAGTGTAAATAGCTTTTTCTAGGAATTTTAATGTGAAGAGGAAATGAGATATGCCATAATGAACTAAAAGGATAGACTTTTTTAAAGCATGGAGGACACACCTCTATTAGAAAGTTGCCCTCGAAAAAATGGGTCTTGGCAATGACTAACAACAACTACTCATATTTATAAAGCACTTCAATGTTTCAAAAATGCTTTCCTTGACACATTGTGTGTCAGCTACAGGGTCAGGGGTGGGGGTGGGGTGGAGAGGTGAGGGAAAGAACATGATTCATGTAACCAGGGAAAAATATTCTAAATTGACTAATTAAATAAAAATTTAAAAATAATGCTTTCCTTATAACACCTCTATTAATGCAAATACCATTACCTTCATTTTACAAATGAGGAAACTGAGGTTCAGAAAGGTTCATTGTCTTGCCTAGGGTCACAAGCTAGTAAATACTGGTGCCAGGAATTAAATCTCACCTACTCTGTTTCCAGGTCTATTTCTATTTCATCCTGTACCTTCATAGATCACCTAATCCCTGAAGTCTTCAGGGGGCTTTTGGGCTAGATGTTTCTGAGCAATAGGATGAAATAGGCAGAGACCATTTGTCAACCAGGGCCAGGTGGTAGAATGTATATTTACCATCTGACTAGGGGCTTTGACTTCAGACTCAATGGAAGTCAAAGCAATTGGCCATTAATTAATTCAGCATTTATTTCTTGTATGATTCTACTATATAAGAAGGATGAAGTTAAGTTAATGGTGGGATCCCTGAGAAGAGCAGACAAAATTCCTGAAGTCAGAATTTAGAGTTAGGATTTAAGTTAGGCCAAAGAAGAGGGTAGGATTACTCCTCCTGGGTATGTTTTCTCTTTACATTCAGTTAACAATTTCTGGATGAATCCTTGACGTGGGACTCTGGCCAGAGGCACAAACTCCACTCTGACTGGTGGCTCCCAGAAGAATGGGGGACAGTGATGGTTTGAAGCCATATCCTGGGCAACTTCAGCCAAACACAGAACCCATAATGGCCTAGGAGGCAACCCTGCTCCAGCTCTCCCTGTTGTTGTTCTTCAGCTAAAGAAAACACCTCTCAGCAGCACCTTTGTAACCCCAAGGTGACAGGACAAATGCTCATTGGAGGCCTAGGCTTTGCATTGCAAAGGAAGTAAGAAGTGTTTCCTAAAGGTGTTGAAGGAACTGGATGTTGAAAGGAAGGGGCACCTATTCTAAAAAACAAGCCAAGCGGATGGAGTTCAATCCAACAACAGGAACTCACCAGGGAGGAGGTAAAAAAGCTTGTTGTCCTTCCTCAACAACTGCCAAGATCAAGATAAAATTGTGAAGCCAAGAGGACTGGAACTGATCTGACGGGACAACACTTCATGCTGGGGATGCACAAGTGTGACATTCAGTGTTGTAACTTTTGGACCAACTTCCCAATTTTGCTTCTACCTAAGCTCTTTGGAGGGCAACAAAGGAAAAACTGTGTGATTTCTGCTAGAGTTGAAGGGAGACATATCTAAATGTGGAGACTGGAACCTGTCAGTCAGTAAGCTACCATGTGTTAGACATTTACTAGAATTTACTTATAGATGATGGTGAATCATTGAATATTTTTGAATAACTGAGTAACAGCATCAAAATAGTATCTGAGAAAGATTGGGTGGCAGTATATAGTACAGATGAGAAGAAAGAGGCTGATTTGAAGGGTATTATAGATACATTCAAAATAAAATAGTAAGTCAATGGATAATTGAAGATCCAAGACCAAAGGGTTTTGCTTCTACTGTTTCCTGATCTAGAGCTGTGCATCTCCATTTCTTTACCAGTTTCTTAGTGAACATGGCTATAGCCACATGAAGCCAAACATATGGATGAAAAATAGAAATTATTAGTCATAGCTTTGGTTTACATGATATGCCATCTAGAGAGCTGAAAAAGAAACTGGATGGTTGACTATACCTTTGATGTAGATATTTGGTTTCTCCAGATAGTTTAAGGTTCCTGTGGATGTGATTCTGGGAGACTGAGAGAAGGACATCTTGAGTCTTGTTCTAATTTGGGTTTTCTTTTGTACTCTGTAATAGGAAGATCCTGGACATGTCCCCTCAGCTATTGTTCCCATAGTTTTCCTGTCTCTGGAATGGAACTTAAATGAGTTGACAAGTTTTTGAAGGGTTACTACTGCCAAGCACTGTGCTAAGAGTTGGGAATACAAAAAGGCAAAAACTCAGTTCCTACCCTCAAGAAACTTATATTTTTAACAGGGAAGTCAATATATAAACTATATATATATATGGTATAAACTACAGGCAAATTCAGAGGAAAGGAAATGGGTAGGGAGACTAGGAAAGCCTCCTGCAGAGATGGGATTTGATCTGAGTCTTGAAAGAATTCAGGGAAGCCAGTAAATAGAGATGAATCATTTCAAGTAAGAGGGACAGTCACTGAAAAGTCTTTGTGAAGAACAACAAAACAAACCAGTGTTATTGGGTTGTAGAGTGTGTGGAGAGGAGTAAAGTGTAAAAAACTGAAAACGTTGGAGGGAGCCAGATTGTAAAGGGTTTTGAATGCCAAGCAGAGGATTTATATTTGATCCTCGAGGTAACAGGGAGCTACTGAAGATTATTGAGTAGGGGAGTAACACAGTCAGAGTTGTGCTTTAGAAATATCATTTTGGCAGCTGAGAGGAAGATGGAGTGGAGGAAGCAGAGACTTGCAAGCAGAAAGATCAATTGAAAGGCTATTGAGTTATGAGTCTAGGCATGAGGTGATGAGAGCCTGCTCCAGTGTGGTAGCCAAGTGAGTGGAAAGAAGGGGATGTATTCTAGAGATAGCATGCAGATAGAAATGTCAAGACTTTGGTAACATGTTGGATAGAGTGAATAAAAGAGGAATTGAGAAGTTGTAAGTCTGAGTCACTGAGATGATATGTTGCCCTGGACAATAATAGGGAAATTTGGAAAAGAGGAGAGTTGGGAGGGAAGAGAGAGATGAGTTCTATTTTGGACTTGTTGAGTTCCAGATGCCTCTGAGATTCTCAGTTCAAGGTGTCCAGAAAAGCAGTTGGTGATTCTCAGTACTGAAAGGAGAAGTTCCTTCTCCCCAGCAGTGTTGCAGAAAGAATGTCAGAATTTCCCTTCTACTTTTCTAGTCTTCTTTGGCTTATTCTCCCCAGTACTTCAATAAAGTGACACCAGTCTCCTTGCTGTTCCTTGAACAAGGCATTTCATGTCCTGACTTAAGGAATTTTCATTGACTGTCCACCATGTTGGAATTCCCACCCACCCCCCAAATCTTGTCTTTTGGCTTTCCTTGCTTCCTTCAAAATCCCAGCTAAAACTATACCTTCTACTAGAAACTTTTCCCAGTCACTCCTAATTCCAGGGCCTTCACTCTTGATTATCTCCAATTTATCCTGTTGGCTTATTTGTGCATAGTTGTTGACGTGTCACCTCTGACAGACAGTGAGATCCCAGAAAGCAGGAGTGGTTTATCTTTGGTTTGGTTTTGTACTTTTCTGAAACTCCAGCATTAACATAGTGCCTGGAATATACTAGCTGCTTGCTTCTTTATTAAGCCTTATTTTCTATCTTAGTAACAACTCTTAAGACATAAGGGCAAGCAAGGTTTAGGTAACTAGAGCTAAGAAACTTGCCCAGAGTCACACAGAAAGGAAATGTTTGAGGTCAGATCTGAAGCCAGGTCCTCCTGACTCCAGGACTGGAATTCTATCCACTGTGCAACCTAGCTGTCCCAGTATTTGCTTATTAAATGCCTATTGACTCACTTTGATTGAAATGACCTTTTTCGAATCTTGGCTTTGATAGCTAGTACGGAGGTCACTGGAAAATTACTGTGCCTCAGTTTCCAGATCATATATTTTGAGACATACTCAATTTAGCATTTTACTCTACTTCATAACATTTTAAATTATTTTATGTGCATAAGATCATAAGCTCTTTACCCCCATTACCTAGCACTTACTGCTCTCCTGGTTTGGAACCAATATACAATATTAATTCTAAGGCAGAATGTAAGGATTTTTTAAAATGGAGGGCAGGTAGGTGGCTCAGTGGATTGAGAGCTAGGCCCAGAGACGGGAAGTCCTGGGTTCCAATCCTGTCTCAGACACTTCCCAGCTGACCCTGAGCAAGTCATTTAACCCCCATTGCCTACCACTCTTCTGCCTTGGAACCAGTACACTGTATTAATTCTAAGATGGGAGGTAAGCGTTTAAAAAAAAAAAAAGATCATAAACTCCTTTCAGATAAGCCCTGACATGTGTAATTTTGGATCCTGACAATGCCTAGCATAGTGGAAGGCCATAAAAGTGATACAAACAATGCTTCATGCATTGACATGGCTCCCATTTTCTGCTAAGCTCTCAGAAGGACAAAAAAAAAAGGGCCCATTTTCAGTTTTTAGAAAAATAGTGCATCTCTCAGGATTTATAATGGTAAAAGTAACATTTTCATAACTCTTTACACATATTGTCTCTTCTGAACCTTACAAAGGCCCCAGGAGTTAAAGCACAAGCAGAGTTGTTACTAATAATTTAATTAATAATAAATAAAATTAATAATAAAATAATTTTAAAATGCAAATTCTTTATGACCTTTAAAATACTCTATAAATGTCAGCATCATATTATTGATCCTATTTGAGTAAGATGATGGAACTAAGATATAAGATCACCTACCTAGTGACTCTCAGAAGCAGGATTTGAATATAGATTTCCTCTGAGGTTAAATTCAGAACTCATTTCATCCTCCTCCTTGCTTCTCAATAAGCCACTGGATTCCCTCCCATCTAGCATGAAAAATGTCTCATTCATAGTTGATCTATTTAAACATTTATTCTACCCAAGTTAATTTACATACAAAATTCTCACAGTTGGTATATTTAGAAACAACAAAAAAAAGCCAAATAAAAGTGTAAAAGTCTGAACTAAGCAAGCAAACTGAAGCACAGAGGACAAAGCTCCAGGGGCACCTAGAGCTAGCTGTCCAGGAGGAGAGGAACAGACCACCTGTCCTGAACAAATCAGATGGAATTTGATTGGAATAAGAGTTATTCACTAGATAAATTCTTCAAATAACAGTCCTATTCAGGCCTTTGGGCTCTCAATCTCAATCTACTAGAGACTTTCTAGGCACAAGACTGGTTTCAGAACAATAGCCTGGCTTCCCCATGCCTGGGGTGATTAGTTTGTTCTGTGATCACAAAGGAAGCAGTCACAAGGAAGGAATGCCAGGGTGGGTGCAGGACAAAGAATTCTAATACTTCACTGCTCACAAACCTTTTATGTTTCAGATGAATTACAAAATAACAGGAACAATAGTCATGGTATCTGACAAGACACCAATCAAAGCAAACTTGATTTAAAAAGACAAAGAGTATAAAAGCACCAAAGACATTTAGTTTTTTAGTTGACTATATGTATATATACATATGTGTATATATAAATACATATGTATATTCCCTGAACGCCATAGCATCTAAACACAGGGAAATTAAAACAATCATAGCTGGGGAATCTTAATGTAGCACTTTTAGACCCAAACAATTTTTATAAAAAGATAAACAGGAAAGTAGTTAAAGATCTACACAGAATTTTAGGAAAGATAGTTATGATACATTCCTGGTAATTATTGAATGGGAATAGAAATGGTTATATATGTATATATATATATCTTGGTTTTGCAACACTGTATTCCAAAATTATATAGGCATTATAAAACTTCATAAACTTTATAAATAGATGTAGAAAAGCATAAATAGAAAACATCTTTTAATGACCACCATGCAATAAAATTATATTTAGTACAGGAACTTTTGAAGAAAGGATGAAAAATTAACTGAAGATTTAATAACTAAAACCTAAAGAATTGGTGGTTTTAGTTATTAAATGGCCATATTAATAACAAAAATTAAAATCAGATGATTACATTGATAACTTTAAAACTTTTTTTGTTTTTAATTTATTTAGAATATTTTTCCATGGCTATCTGATTCATGATTTCTACCCCCTCCTTTCCTCTCCCATCCAGGAGCTGACAAGCAATTCCACTAGGTTATACGTGTATCATTGTTCAAAACCTATTTCCATGGATAACTTTAAAACTTTTAACAAAATACAACACCCATTTTTGTTTAAAGCAATAGAAAGCAAAGGAATAGATGAATTTTTCCTTAATATGTTCAGTGTCTACCAATAAACTAAGAGGTATGCAAGTGGCACAGTGGATAGAGTGCCAGGTGTGGAGTCTGGAGATCTTGGATTCAAATGTGGCCTCAGACACTTCCCAGCTCTATGACCCTGGACAAGTCACTCAACTCCAATTACCTAGCCTTTATCTCTATTCTGTCTCAGAATCAAGACTGGCTAGGAACTAGAGAAAATGTGGGGACCACGAGATAGAGAATCTTGTTCATGGAACAGCCAGGAGGCCAGTGTCATTGGACCAAAGAGTATGTGTTAGGGAGTAAGAGATGAGAAGATCTGAAAGGTAGGAGTGCATTAGATCAGGACAGATTTTGAAAGCCAAACTGCATTTTGCATTTCCTCTTGGGGTGCGATGGGGAGAGAGAAGAGAGCGATGGAGGCAGAGAAAGATGATGACAGGACTGGACTGATACTCTAGGACGATCACCGATCACCGAAGTGGCTGACTGGAGGACTGGACTCGGACACACACGGACACACACGGACACACACACTCACACACACACACACACACACACACACACACACACACACACACACACACACACACACACACACACCTCGCCCGCAGGCTATTGCCGTAATCAACGCTTGGGGGGAAGGGGGCCGCTCTAGAGAGGCAGCGTCAGAGAACAAACGCTTTATTGGAAGGACGTTACAAAGGCAAAATAGACAGTCCTTGGCAATAGATGGGAAGTGAAAGATGAGAGACCGGGAGGAGTCTGTATTTAAAATATGAGTTCTTAACCTCTATGTGTGTCGTAAAGCCCTCGCGACGTCTAGTGAAACTTATTGCCCCCTTCTTGGCCCAGGTTGTTACCATGCAATATAAAATGTATCGGTTTGCGAAGGAAACTCAGCACAGCCGCCCCTTCCACATCGGGGGAGTTGGGGTGCCCTGCCCCTGTGATCTGGAAAAACGGAGAAAAAATGTTTTGGCTTTCCCTTCGTACTAGAAGTCTTATTTTTTTCTTTTTCTTTTATAGTAAAAGAAATTGTGTATATCACTCAATTTCCATATTATTCATTTTTTGGATAAAGTAATCTTTTAAAGGAAAACCCCAAATCCTATACCTCTATAAACAAGTGACAAATCGTGTTTTTCTTCTGTGTTTCTCCTCCCACAGTTCTTTCTTTCAATGAGGGCAGAGTTCTTTCTCATAAGTCCTTCAGGATTGTCGGGGATCATTGCATTGCTGCTAGTAGAGAAGTTCATTACATTTCATCCCACAATGTTTCAGTTTCTGTGTACCATGTTCTCTTGGTTCTGAAGAGCTGACTAATTGATAAAAACTTCCAGGAAAACTGAAACTCATTCTTCCAGAAATTAGGCATAAATTAACATCTCACAGCTACCACAATAAGCTCCAAATGGATACATGGCCTAGATGTAGATGGTCACATTATAAATAAATTAGAAGAACAATGAAGGAACTACTTGTTGCAAGGTATTTGGATGAGGAAAGTGTACATGACTAAACTAGGGACAGAAGAGGTGATAGAAGATAAAATGGGTGATTTTGTTATATAAAATTGAAATAAATGCAAAAACTCAAGGCAATTAAAATGAGAAAGGAGATAGTTATCTCAGGAAAAATCTTTGTAGTAAGTTTCTATGATTAAGACTGCATATCAAAGACATATAAGAAATATGGAAATAGAATTTGAGTGTTAATATATGTATAACCCAGTGAAATTGCTTGTCAACTCTGGGAGGGGATGGGAAAGGGGGAGGGAGACAATAAAAATCATGTAACCATGGGAAAAAAAGAAAAAATTAAAAAAAAAGAAAAGACACATATAAGAACTGGTTAAAATATGTAGGAAGAATCAGCCCCCCCAAAAATAAATGGTCAAAGAATATAAACAGGCAGCAATCAAAGGAAGAAATTAAAGTTATTAACAGCCATATGAAAAATACTCCAAATCACTAATAATATGAGAAATGCACATTTAAACAACTCTGAGGTTCTACCTCTCAACCATCATATTGGAAAAAATAACAAAATAGGAAAATGAATGTTTTTTGAAGAGCTCCAGAAAGATAGGCATGCTGCCCTTTTGGTGAAATTGTGAATTTGTCCTAGAAAACAATTTTATCCAAAAGGTCACTAAACTCTTTAACCTAATAATATGGGTCTGTAACCCATATAGATCAAAGAAAGAGACAAGGACCCTATACAAATTCAAAAAGTATTTTAAAAGCACTATGAAATTCAAAAGTATTTATAATAGCTCTATTTGTTGTAGCAAAGAACTGGAAACAAAGGATTTCCCATCAATTGGGGAATAGCTGAACAAATTAAGGTATATAAAGAAATTATGAAAGGGGCAATTTCTGAAAAGCATGGAAAGACATATAAACTGATGCAGAGCAAAGTGCTTAGAACAAAGAGAACAATTTATATAGTAACAACTGTGAACTTACTTTCATTGAGTAAGACCAGGTACATCTCCCTTTCAGGGTCCTAGGAGTACCCTTAAGGTACTGGGTAAGCCTGTCTTTAATGCTATCAGCTTGAGCCCTCATTCTCATACATTTCCCTTCTTTCTGCCTTATAACTAACAGTGAATAGTGCCACAGTTCCATTTAAACAATTAACATCAAAGAGAGCCTTGGACCTGAAGTCAGGAAGACTTGAATTCAAGTCCAGATTCAGTTGTATGATCCTGGACAAATCACTTAAATTGTTCCCTGGTCTTACCTCATGCAGCTATCTTCAACACCCCACCTGATACTCTCCATTTATTTTAATCCCATACATCCTTTAAGGTCCAACTCAAGTGGCATAAGTACATGGACAAGAATCTTCCACAGAATATCTGTGCTTGCTCTGAAGTGTAGAGTTGGCTTTTCTGGTACACATCACAAACTTCCAGAAGCAGGTTCTCATCCCTGTTCCCCACCATGATCCTAGTCTCCACAAAGGAGATTTCATCAGGAAAAGCACATTGCACATGCTCATAAGGACTAGCTTTTCTTTGACCCTGTTGCATTCATAAGTTATCTTAGTAGGAAGGAATTTTAAAGATCATCTAAGGCCATCCCACTCATTTTCCCTAATTACATGTAAAGATAATTTTTAACATTTGTTTTCATTTTTTAAAAATTTTGAGTCCAGAATTCTTTCTCTTCTCTCCCTCCTTACTAAGATAGCAAGCAGTCTGATATAGATTTTATATGTAGAATCATGTAAAACATTTTCCCATATTAATCCTTTTTTGTAAGAAAACTCAAGCAAAAAGAAAATATGGAAAAAAGTTAAATACAGTATGCTTTGGTCTGCATTCAGACTCTATCAGTTCTTTCTCTGGAAGTAGATGGCAATTTCCATTATGAGTCCTTAAGGATTGTCTTGGATCATTGTATTGCTGAGAATAATTAAGTTATTCATAGTTGTTCATCATATAATGTTGCTATTACTGTGTACAATGATTTCCTGGTTCTGCTTACTTTACTCTGCCTCAGTTCATGCAAACCTTTCCAGATTTTTCTGAAGTCCTCCTGCTTGTCATTTCTTATAATACAATAGTATTCCATTACAATCATATACTACAACTTACTCAGCTATTCCCCAATTGATGGACATCTCACTCATTTTACAGATGAAGAAACTGAGGCCAGAGAGTCTGTGAATTGTCCAAAATCATATAAGTAGCTTGTAGCAAAGCTGGAATTTGAGTTCAAGTAAGTTGAAGTCAAATACATTGTTATTTCCAGCACAGCATGTTATCTTCCAGACCATTCTGAATTTGTATTTGAATGTTTTATTTCAGACTATTAGAGTCCCTAGACAGACATTGTTCTATATTATGGCAATGAACAAAAATAAATGCACATTTTTGTTTTCTAAAAAACAATGACAACATCAACAAGTTCAACAAAAGAACTAAGCAGAAAGATTGAACTAAAGAGAAAATGTGATCATACACTTCCAGAAATCCTGTGGCTTTTGCACATGGCTATAGCCCAAGGGAAATGGAAGCATTGGCTGAAAATCTAATTTGGGGCCCTTACTTCATAAGCATGAAGGACAGAAAAGCTTGCAGAGGCAAATTCTGCCACGTACAGGCTGCCACTGAACTTCATTCCTTTATAGCATAAGGAAGGTTTGGTCTAAGAGAAAATAGTATATTTCCCTGTTACTGGATCCATTAAGGGTATTCAATTGGTATCAGTTGTTTGATAGAGACTCTATAAAGTTAACCTCCCCTCTCCATCCCCAAGAGGGAAGATCCTAGGTAAATAAATACTAAGAATCACAGAATGTCATGTTCAATTTAATTCAACAAACATTAATTAATTATATATTATGTGCAGGCACCGAGTGAGGTGCTGAGGATACGAATGTTCCAAAGATGGCACAG